>NW_023458699.1:103583-115672 GCF_013731165.1 Rhagoletis pomonella
AAAATTTTCATTTAAAACGGCCTCGAGCTCAATATAAATTGTTGAATGTAAAAAGGTTAATATAAATTTATCCTCAACAATATATAAATTAGCTTTAGCGACTCAGGCCATCAGCTTCTTGTATACAACTTTACTAGGTTAATTACTTACTATTATATATTTATGCATATGTATGAAATAAGGTTATCACACTTCAAAAATTTAGTTTAGATACATATTTAACTACATATTTTATATTTGAATACGTTACAGTTTTAAACGATTCTCCCAGACTACGATGGCTCGTTTCTTGACGTATTTGTTCTAATGCTGAGCATCCTTCCATTATGAGGGGAACGGTAAGGTAGTTGCTATTAGAGTAGGGGTATTCTCCATTGCCATGTATGGCCATGTATTCCTACGTGACTCGGTACCCACAGAAGCTTAATTTTTCCTGACCTAGAAATCAGAATATCTCTTATTTGAACTGTTGAGTCCTAGTAGTTCATATTCAAGATGGTTGACAGCGACGATAGAGAATCACTGTAGATTAGGTGTTTGTGTCTGCTTTTTGCTCCTATTTGGCAAGCGTGAAGTATTGCAGTAGCTTCCGCAGTAAAAATTGATGCATAGGAAGGTATTATGGCAGCCATAACAGTAGAATTGTCGTCTACAACACTAAAAGCGACCATACTTCCAGACTTTGAGCTATCCGTGTACAAAGTTTTCCATCCACTATGTGTATTGCCTACTTTTAAAAATTCCTGCATAAAGATGGTAGGTGAAGTTTCTTCTTTTTTGTAATTAGACAAATTGAGAATATTGAGTAATTTTGGAATGCCCATGGGGTTGTTCGCAGGCGGTGGTTTGGAAAGGTGTTGATTGAATTGTCCATTTTCTTTGCTAAATCTAGCACATTTTGGAGTGCCGATTTTTTTCTCAATGCTCGTTTTTTTCTGAGTCGGTTTTTAGAAGGGCGTATACTGGCGATTCATCCGAATGAACCAATTTTGGGAGCATGCTACTAGTCATAAAAGTTAACCTTTGTTTTAATTGAGGCAATCCATATTCAGCTAAAATGGTTTTGATATTCGAGCGGTAGAATGGTAAATTGACGTTATTTTTGCCAGATTTCTTTGTGAAGTTAAACCATATATTGGGAAGCTATAGTCTATCTTTGAGAGAATTGTTGCTTTGAGTATTTTAATAAGTGTGTTGGAGTTGCTTTGTAGTTTATGATTGCTTAAGCATTTAATAACATTTAGTCTGTTTTGAAGTGATTTACATAGGGTGTGTTGGAGCTGCTTTGTAGTTTATGATTGCCTAAGCATTTAATAACATTTAGTCTGTTTTGAAGTGATTTACACAGGTATTTTATGTGATTATTCCAAGAGTATTTCTTATTAAAAACTAAGCCTAGAATTTTTAAATTATCTACATTAGGTATAGTATTATTACTTATACATATATCTAAGTTATTACAGTTGATTTTGTTGCAGAAATGTATGTGTTTTGATTTTACAATAGAAATTTTGGTTTTACTTCCTTCACACCAATTGAGGATATTATTAACTAGGTTATTAAGTTGAAACTTGAAGTAGCTAATATTTTGAACTTTAGAAAAAATACAAAGGTCGTCGCTTAAAAATGTGCTTGAGATATTTTTGTTCTTGTATGATGGGGCTAAGACGATCATAGGCTATGAGGAAAAGAACAACCGAAAGGGGTGAACCTTGCGGAATTCCATTATCGACGGTCCACTAGCCAGATATAACTACGGTTTATGAGATAATTTTGTATGTAACTAATAATCTTAGAACCTCATTCCCAATGAATTAGCTATTCCAATATAGTATGCAACCCCACCCTGTCAAAAGCTTTTTCCATATCTAACGATAGCAGAGAGATATGTCCTTTAGAAGAAAGTGTATTAATTATTTGCTCATCTACTGTAAAGAGGGTGTCAATAGTCCCACAATTCTTCTTATACGCGGTTTGGCAGTTCGATATCAATTGTTTTGATTGTAGTAATCAGATCAATCTTCGGGCGACCATAACATAACCTTAGATAAACACGAAAAGAGAGATATAGGACGATATCCTTCTGGACTGTCTTTGGGCTTTTTTGGCTTCGGAATTGGAACAACCAAGCTGGTTTTCCAATACTGTGGTATTAAACTAGTTTTAAATATTAAGTTGTAGCGGTCGCATAATTTATGTTTCCCGAGTTTTGGTAAATTGGATAATAGCGGGTATGGTATGTTGTCCAGTCCGGGTGTTTTACCTCTGAGGCTTGAAAGACATGAGTTAAGCTCGAGGAGAGAAAATGACAGTTCTATTTGTTCCGCTTTTTTGTCTAGCTGATAGCTTATGGTGATTGGGTTAAGAAAATGTTGTTTTTTGTTTAAAAAGTCTGAAGAAAAATTGTTGTTCTTGCAGTAGTCCGACCATGTTTTGGCAAGTACATTGGCTATGTTGAAGCCAAAAGCCTTCAATAGTTGGGAACCACTGGTAAGTGTTCTGCACCGCTGTTCGCTGCAAAGCTGCACCGCTGCGGGAAAACTACCGGTGGGCTTCTTTCGAAGTTCAAGATTATTCAATGCGATGTTCGGTTTGAACTGCGGTTCTTTTTGATGACAGCAGCATTGTACTACTTTGCTTATGTACATCGTATTTGAATAAGGCATATAACTTCGTATATGCGCTTGCAATAAACCATTTTACATACAGTGAACCAAAAAAAAAAACTGAGACGTTCACTAATGTTTTCTTTGTAAGCCAATATCTCCAAACCTAAAGTGGTTGGCGAAATGAGATTAAATGCAAATGGAAGATAAAACTCTTTGGTTTTTCACTGCATTAAGTTTTTTTTTTAAACTGTATTTTCTTATACCAAAAACTAAAATAAACAAAGTAACTCCATTTTTGAGAATCAAAAAAAAACTGGGACGTTTTTAAATCTACGTTAAAGTTTTGATTGAATCTCAGGCGGCAGCGTTCCTTGCAATATTGGCTGCATTTCTTTATTCATTCTGAACGTTTGGAATAAACTTTTTTGTTTATTAATTCTTTAGAACGTTCCTGATGAAACATTGACGTATATTTCCAACGCATTCTGTTTATTCCGGCTGTGAAATGGGATTATCCGGAATGTAACTATAAAGAAACGCAGCCATTAACTTAATTTAAAATTGTTGTGTGTATGTGTTTTTGTGATTTTCATACTATTTAGAGCCCGAAAATGGCGAATAAGCAAACCTCTAAAGAATTGAAGGATCTCATAGTGAAATACTATAATGAAGACATGGCTATTCGCCAAATTGCTAAAACGGTGAAGAAACCTCGGTCCACAGTTTTCAATATAATAAAGGCATTCAAAAAAAAATGGTTATACAAATCGTACAAATGGTAGCGGAAGGCCAGCGAAGACTTCGTCTGAGCAAACAAAAAGGCGTATTGTGAGATACGTCCAAGAAAATCCAGAGTTTTGGAAAAGCGTTATTTTTACGGACGAGTCTAAGTTTAACATTTTTGGATCCGATGGACGCCGATTCGTATGGAGGAGGGAAGGTTCAGCACTGGATGCGCCCAATGTGATTGGGACCGTTAAACACGGAGGGGGAAGCGTTATGGTATGGGGTGCAATGGCAGCAAGTGGTGCCGGGTCCTTGCACTTTATTGAGGGAAAAATGAACAAAATGGATTATCTTAATATCCTTAAAGAGTATCTCCCCGAAACTACGGAAAAATTTAATTTGCCGGCTTGCAGTTTCTTTGTTCATGATAACGACCCGAAACATACCGCCTTGGTTGTCAAAGAATGGCTGCTTTACAACACAAAATCTGTGCTACCACACCCTCCACAAAGTCCGGACTTGAATCCCATAGAGCATTTATGGGCGTATGTGGAGAAAGAACTACGGAAAAGGACGGTCCATGGGAAAAATCAGCTACAGGAGGCGATTAAAGAAATTTGGAACTCTATACCAGTAGAAGTGACTGCGAATTTAGTTGCGTCCATGAATAGACGATTAGAGGCTGTATTAAAAGCAAAAGGTCATCACTTAAAGTATGGAATTGATGCAAAATAGCTGCTACCACGTGAATTTTAAAATATGTCCCAGTTTTTGTTTGGTTTCAAAAAATTAAGTTACTTTGTTTAGTTTAGTTTTTGGTACAAATAAATACAGTTAAAAAAAGAAACTTAATGTAGTGGAAAACAAAAGAGTTTTATCTTTCATTTTCATTTTATCTTATTCCGCCAGCCACTTTAGGTTTGGAGATATTGGCTTCCAAAAAAAAAAATTTGTGAACGTCCCATTTTTTTTTTTTGTTCACTGTATATCTGTTCTAATACAAGTGTTTATATTTATTTTTTTCCTTGTTACATTGTCGTGAGATCGCACCGGCGTTCGTTGGCAAGACATTTTGGTCCTCCTGAGCCGTCGAACTCCCACGATACATAACAGCGGAAGTACATACATCAATACCTAACTCTAACCCGAATTTCAGCAGAGAAGGAAGAAAAAACCCAGCAAATAATTTTAAAAACAAAATCCCGATCGAGGAGTAAAAGTCCGAGGAAACCACGAACAAGTCAAGTCAGCTATATTAAACGAAATACAGACAGACATACAGGTGCGTGTGAAAAAATTCATAAATTGTTGAGCTCTGCAAAAAAGAATAAAAAACGATAGAGGTAGAAATAAAAGATAAAGCGAAAGTGTTTTTTCTTCTATAAATTTTCGGAAAAAATAATCAGTGCCATCTTAGTCAAGTTGTACAGGAAAAGTGCAAATATATAAGCAA
The DNA here is from genome assembly GCF_013731165.1 of Rhagoletis pomonella. NCBI lineage: Eukaryota > Metazoa > Arthropoda > Insecta > Diptera > Tephritidae > Rhagoletis > Rhagoletis pomonella. The sequence goes on from NW_023458699.1 coordinate 108,372, forward strand.
AATACATAAAACAAAAAGTGTGAAAATACATAAATAAGCATATATTTACGTATGTACATATGCATAGTCGAAGCAGTGAAAGAAAATAAAAACCATAAGAAATATAATACATTTCCATATAAATATATTGTGCATATCAGAAGCATATACATATTATTTAAAGTATAGACAAAAAAAGCAACTCGTGAAAGTGAATACATAAATCGAACTATAAATACATAAGTGAGTTTTCTTTTCTTTCACTTGGTTCTGAAATTCTGTGTGTAAATACATACACATGTATGTGCATATGTGCAAGTTAGTTTATTCGAGTTTTAAAATTTAACCGTAAGCACTGGCTTTGCCGGTGAGTTCAATCACTAAACTAAAACTTAAAAACTACTTGTTCTTAAAATCTAACCTACAGCCGCCATCGTCGCAGTCGCTGCTGTGAAGAGTTCCAGGAACGCCGCGCTGTGACTGGCTTGTGATGATGTTGTGGAATTTGCAGATGTTCAATATCAATAGGAATAATATTAAAACACCGTGCAGCTGCATGTTGGTGTTGCATTACAGATTCGTCGTAATTAGCTACTGTTGGCTGGCCGCTATTGAAATTGATTGCCAGCTGCAGAAATAAATTTGCTTACTGCAACTGTTACGACTGCCCTTGGGCTGCACGTGTTAACTCCTCCCCTTCTAAATGGAGGCCGTCCTCGGTCTTCTTAAGGTTTTCAATGATCGCTTGAATAACATGACTTTGACGCCTTCTGCTTTTCCTCTGCCGAAGTTTGAGTAAGAAGTAGCAGCCAACCAGAATGGCGATAGAAGCTAAGCCAGATAGTATTGGCCACATGATGGTTCTTCTCTCTATTCTTGTAATGTACCCTAAATTTTGCACATTCATTCTTTTTAGGTACGGTAGACTCAATATTTCTCGATGGTTGGTAATATTGACAAGTGTTGTTGTCGCAGAACCTGGTAATTTTGTCAGCATACCATTTTTGTTCTTAAAGTAAGATCCATTGATTTGAACCTCGTCTTCAAAGGTTAGGAGGTAAGTACCAGTAACGGTTTTCTCAGAACCATCATTTGATTTAATCACAGCGGTATTATCGTTGATAACTATGATACCTTCATCAACAAGCGTAATCGGCTCCAGATGACTGGGGCGTGTGCTGCAGTGAGCTGCACTTCCCGAATGTAGTTGTTGTGCGCATGTTGTATTTTGTAGCTTTTTGCAAAATGTTGACGTAAGTGCTGTAATACAGCTGCCAATACCCAAAATCTGATTGTCACAGTCAGCGACGTTGTTGTTGTTACCAAAGTGTAGGACAGTTTCGTTGTGTTGAACGGGAAACAAGATGACCCTCTTACATACTAATATAGGTTTCGGATACTTAATTAAAAAATATAAAAAGCTAGTGTCTAACAGGACCCTAATGCTAGATACCTCCATTAAGTCTGTTATAGTTGTGTTTGTAGAGTGCATATTAATTAATTTTTTTACATCGTCAGAATTTAATATGGAGGGATTAATGACGCCGATCCTTGCAAGGGCAATCGCTGAAATCAAGATTTCAATTTCGGAAATTAAGACTCTATTTCTGGCGAGCAATGTTTCGTATAAATGACTGGTGTCAATCTGCTTAGCTTTCACATTGTTTGTGATTAGGTTAACTGTATCTGTTAGCTCGTTTATCTTTTCTTGCACTGCTGTGTTTATTTCTATTTGCCTATTTTCTGAATTAATTAGCTCTTGTTGTCGAAATTTTAAATTTTCAAAATCATCGAAGTCTAGTGTACCTGCTATAACTTTCAAAGCTGTCCCTAAAATGTTTAAGCTTCGTGCCTGTCTGTGGTGAATGTCTAATGTTTCCAAAAGTGTTTTTATATGCTCGATGTCCGAGTCCAGTAACATCCTCATGTGAGATGCAGGGAAATGTTTCGTTAGTTCCTTAGTTTCTTTGGCTATTTCCATATATGTCCTGAGGTTTGTTGTGTGTTTAAGAAAATTAACGGTCTGCCAAACAGTTACAATCCCGTCCTGAATCGGTATGTAATTAGAGTGCGAGTAGTCAGTCAGTTTTGCTGTTGTCGACCCAATTAGAAGTATCCTTGGTTACCCTAATAAAAATTAAAATTATTTTATGTTGTCCTTGTGGACCACCCTCCCTTTAATTAAGACTGTGGTCCCCAAGTCAGCTTCTACCTTTTCTTCTATGTAGAGAGGTGTTAACTTATACCTTAACCTTTTATTGGTTTTTACCAATACGCGCTCCCCCACGTCAAACACTCTATTTTGTCTGGAAGGGTTATTCCTCTCCAGCAGAGTTTGTTGGGCTTTCTCTATTCTATCCATTATTTCATTTCGCATATCCTGCGGTGTGGCGTAAATAATATCAATGGGTTTTTTTTTTGGTCACAGAATGAATAGTTCGATTATATTTGAATGTGGCCAATAATATAAGATCAATTGTTTCATCAATCTTTTTTTCCAATTTCAGGCATCTCGCAATCTCCCCAAGTGTACTGTGGAAACGCTCAACCTACCATTAGAGGTACTGTGAAGCGGAGGTGCATTCACAATATCCACATTAAACTGATTTTTTAACAGAGATCTTATCGTTTCAGAATTTAGCGATGCCTCATTGTCACAATACATAGTTTTTGCCCCTGGGAATATATTCATTAACTGAAAAATTGGGTATTTTATGTCTAAAATTGTTCGAGATGGTATTGGCTGTACCACAGCAAATTTCGAGAACTTGTCAAGACAAGTAAGAAAGTACTTTTTGTCTGTTGAAAATATGTCAACGTGCAACATTTCTCCAGCATAGGATGGGACTGGTGTTATACCATGTTCTTGTTTTCGGGGATGCCTGTCGTATTTGGCTTTACTGCAGATTTTACAGTTCGAGACCACTTCGTTTGTCAGTTTGGTCATTTTTGGGAAATAATAGTCACAAAGAATCTGCCTAACGTTCTCTTGAGCAGCTCTATGAGCTCGATTATGTTCGACAACAACGATCTCTCGCTGTTCGTCTTTATTTACAATGTCGGCCACCACACTTTTACAGAACCAAAACTTTGTTGCCTTAAAGCATCTTACAAGTTCGTGTTGTATGCTGGCCCATATTGGCAAAGTGCAGTGTATGGCGTTTACCACATTTGGGTTCACGGCTAATTTCACTTCTTCCATGAGATATTCCTTATTTGTGAATTGGATAATATGGCGAGTTTTCTCGCCGAAATATATAAAATTCCGTCTTAGGTTCAAGTCGGATTCTTCCAAAACGATTTGGTTTCGGAAACAATTTAGTGGCTTCTCGGTGGCTTCTATCGTATAAGATAGCGATATTTCGCTATGAATTGTAGCCAAATCTGATTGGTTTTCTTCTTCTAGAGTATGAATGTTCTGTCTTGACAGAGCGTCGGCAACATAGTTTTCCTTGCCAGGTTTGTAAAAGAGTTGAGCGTTGTGCTCGTCGATAAACGCTTTCCATCGTTTAATCTTAGCATTTGGGTTTCGGTCTGAAACCGCAAATGTAAGTGGCTGGTGGTCCGTAAAGATATTCAAATTCTTTACACCATAGAGGTAATTTCTAAGGCTTTTTAAAGCCCAAACTATGGCCAGTAGCTCACGTTCGTTAGTTGCAAAGTTTTTTTCACGATCCTTCAGGGTTCTAGAGATCATAGTTATAGGCTTTCCACCCTGAGACAACACGGCCCCTATACCCATTGATGAAGCGTCCGTCGTTAGATCGAATGGCTTCTTAAAATCTGGGTAGGGTAGTATAACGTCTTCAGACGCTAAAACCTCTTTTAATTTGTTGAAAGCTTGAAGCTGGTCCTCATCTAAGTTCTATTTTTTCGATTGTGTAGACTTCACTTTACCGTTCTCACCTTTAAGGATATCCGTCAAAGGCCTTGCTATTGACGCAAAATCCTTGATAAAACATCTATAATAGCTTGCCAGCCCTAGGAAGGACCTGACATTGAACAAAGTTGAGGGCTTCTCGTAATCGCGGATTGCTTTGATCTTACTAGGACTCGTCTTGATACCATCCTTAGACACCACAAAGCCTAAGTACTCCACACTTTGTTTAAAGAAGTGCGATTTTTCCCGGGATACCCTCATATTAGCTTCACACAGTTTTCCTAAAACCCACTCAATATGGTCAACGTGTTTTTCCTCGTCTTCGGAAAAAATAATTACGTCGTCGACGTAGACATAACAACACTTCCTTATCTGTTCTCGAAGCGCGTCGTCAATGGCCCTCTGGAAAATGCTGGGTGCATTCTTCAATCCGAAAGGGAGTCTACAGAACTCGTACTTTCCATGACCAACCGAAAACGCGGTCTTTTCTCGATCTTGTTCAGCAAGTGCTATTTGGTGAAAGCCTGATTTAAGGTCAAGCGTTGTGAAATACTTGGCCTTTCCCAGATTTGACAATATAACTGTAATATTAGGAATAGGATATTTGTCGTCGATGGTTCTCTGATTTAGCTTTCTAAAATCTATAACCAGACGCTTTTTGGTGTTACCCTGTTCATCCTTACCCTTCTTGTCCACAACCCAGATTGGATTGTTGTATGGTGATCGAGATGGCCTTATTATGCCATTTCTTAATAAGTCACGAATTTCCGCATTCACGAAGTCTGAGACACCCATAGGATATGGGTATAACTTGGAATATACCGGGTCGTCACTTTCGGTGCGAATAGTGGCGACAATGTTCGTATTGTAAGGGAGTGCTTCATTTGGGTCCGAGAATACCCCCATTAAATTTTTTATCATTTTTTGAAATTTGTTTCTCACAACTTGCGGCACTTCTATGTCCTCCACTTGTGTGAAGTTCACGTTACCACACTTCAAGAATTTAAGTTCTTCGGAGCCAGAACTGGTTTTTATTATTTTGTTTTTAAAATCTAACGTAGCATTTGTCTGCGTAAGCAGGTCAAGCCCAACTATTCCGTCGAAAGTTGAAAGCATGGGGAGCAAAAAAAAGGCCTGTTTGTACCAAACAAGTTAACTATACATTTTTCCTTAACATCGTTAAAGCCATGTATTGACTTTACCAAAAACCGATTTTCGACCGGTATTATATTCTTAAGCTCTTTTAGAGGCTTAATATAATTTTTTGATGCCCCTGTATCGATTAATAATTTAATTTTTCTCCCTGCAATTGTCCTTTCGATGAAAGGTAGCAGGGAATTTGCACTAAAAAATTGATTTGATCTGAATCAGACAGTTCATCATCCACTGCTGCAGCCTCCAAATTTGCCACGTCCCGATATTCTTCGCTCTCTTTACCTGAGGATAAATGGTCGATTCTTTGTTGTTTCGGCCCTGTAAATCTAGCGGAGCCATAATTCGGCCTTTTTGCAGCCTGCCTACTTGCTTCGTTTTGATTTGTATGAGGCGGTACCCAATTGCGAGACGGAACATTGGGTTGATGCTGCGTGCTTTGCTTATAGCGAAGTGAAGAATCTACCTCCATTGGCTGCACTGGCTCCATTTTTTGTGGAGGCTTATTATTGGTACCTTGACTTCTATTAAAATGGGGGCTTTTTGATGGATAAAAATCCTTGACTGGGGCTCTTCCACCAGTACCCTATTCCCTATACTGTTGCCTACCTTCAAATCTTTGGGCTTTATCTTCCAAGTTCTTAGCGTAGGTACTAGCAAATAAGTATCGCTCGTGATTTGACTCTACCTTCTGAGCTAACGCTAAAGCAGATGGGAGGTCGCTAGGTCGTGCCGAAAACAGCACATCGCAAATTGGTTTTTTTGTACCCGAAATGAACACTCGCAAGGCGTCCATCCTATATTTCTCATTGAGGGACGCAGCTATTGTCTTGTCGTATGTCATGATTGTCTTATTGGTGAGAAGGGTTAATTTCTTCTCAACCTCGTCATAGTACTGCACGAGTGTCAAACTTCCCTGGCGAAGGGTTGAGAGCTCCTGCTCAATTAGGTAGATGGGTCGTTTGTCACTATAAGTAAAATCAAGGCGACTAACTATAGCCTTGAAATTTAACACCGTATTGAAGGATGCCAACACCATATCTGCTGGCCCCTTCACCTTATTCCTAATTATGGCGACAGCTTGATAATGCTTACTACTACCTTCATGTTTTTCGAAAATCTTATATGCCGTCTGGGCTGCCTGCCGCCAAGAAACATAGCAGGAGTGCCATCGAAGTCTGGTAAGGACTTAACAATGTCAAGGGGTTCGTCACACTGTCTACCGGGCAATACCTCTATTTCTTTATATGCCTCTACCTCAGGCACAGTAATCTTAACATCGTTTATGCGCTGACTAATGGTAGTCAGCCGTTCTTCAAAGTTTTCCCTCTGTACAGCGAGTGCAGAGGAAACAGCACTCTCTATTAGCGCTTTCAGCTGGTTGGCTTCCAAAGACATATTTAAACTTGAATACCAAGCTGCCTGATCATAAACACCACCGATCCTTCTTCTATCGACTACTATACTGTTTAGCCTACCTAACAATTCACCTAATTCACAATCACTCATGAACCTGGCAAATCACTTGCCCACAAAACTTTCAGCAAAAAAAAACAACGACAGTAAGACTTTCCGTGCAAGGATCAACGATTCACAATTCGTTCTGTATTTGTTTCGACTCTCGTCTATTTTACTCTAACATGTTATTATTATTATTATTTTATCTTCTGTTTGTTTTCTTTCCTTTTACAGAGATTTAGCAAAATACAATTAAAAATTTTCTTTGGCTTGTCAATAGATTTTTTGATTTTTCGTACAAATGTAATTAAAAATTCACAATTTTTCTTGTTTTTTTTTACTTCTTTTTTTCTTAAAACATTACTTTACACATTTGTTATTATTTTTCTCTTTGCACTCTACTTACATTTCCTAAAAATTTATTTTACAGCAAAATCTGGAAAGCCTTGTTGTCCCTTTATCCTGATGTCCTATTTCTTGATAGATCTGGATGTCCTTGGATGTCCTTATGCCACGACAAGTTTACCGTGGCCCCACGTCAGGGCGTCAGTTAGTTTATTCGAGTTTTAAAATTTAACCGTAAGCACTGGCTTTGCCGGTTGTTCTTAAAATCTAACCTACAGCCGCCATCGTCGCAGTCGCTGCTGTGAAGAGTTCCAGGAACGCCGCGCTGTGACTGGCTTGTGATGATGTTGTGGAATTTGCAGATGTTAAATATCAATAGGAATAATATGAAGCTCGGCCAAACACTAACATATGTGTAAGCGCCAATCTATTATTATTATTAATATGAAACCACCGTGCAGCTGCATGTTGGTGTTGCATTACAGAT
>NW_023458699.1:115772-119763 GCF_013731165.1 Rhagoletis pomonella
TCCACATACGCCCATAAATGCTCTATGGGATTCAAGTCCGGACTTTGAGGAAGGTGTGGTAGCACAGTTTTTGTGTTGTAAAGCAACCATTCTTTGACAACCAAGGCGGTATGTTTCGGGTCGTTATCATGGACAAAGAAACTGCGAGCCGGCAAATTTAATTTATCCGTAGTTTCGGGGAGATAATCTTTAAGGATATTAAGATAATCCATTTTGTTCATTTTTCCCTCAATAAAGTGCAAGGACCCGGCACCACTTGCCGCCATTGCACCCCATACCATAACGTTTCCCCCTCCGTGTTTAACGGTCCCAATCACATTGGGCGCATACAGTGCTGACCCTTCCCTCCTCCATACGAATCGGCGTCCATCGGATACTAAAATGATAAACTTGGACTCGTCCTTAAAAATAACGCTTTTCCAAAACTCTGGTGGCTTATTTATGTAACACTTAGCGTAGTCCACGGTTTTTTTACATTCTGCTTGGATAAAAGCGGCTTCTTTCGGGGTGTATACGCTCTGTACTCATTCGTATGAAGAAAATTCCTAATTGTTTGAGGATGAGCGTCAAGAATTTGTCTTTCCTTCAGCTCGTTTGCAATTTCCACCGCCGTTATCTTAGGATTTTCTTGGACGTATCTCACAATACGCCTTTTTGTTTGCTCAGACGAAATTTTTGCTGGCCTTCCGCTACCATTCGGACGTTTTGTATAACCATTTTTTTTAATGCCTTTATTGTATTGAAAACTGTGGACAATTTGGCGAATAGCCATGTCTTCATTATAGTATTTCACTATGAGATCCTTCAATTATTTAGAGCTTTGCTTATTCTCCATTTTCGGGCTTTAAATAGTATGAAAATCACAAAAACACATACACGCAACAATTTTAAATTAAGTTAATATTGCAAGGAACGCTGTCGCCTGCGATTCAATCAAACCTTTAATGTAGATTTAAAAACGTCCCAGTTTTTGTTTTGATTCTCAAAAATGGAGTTACTTTGTTTATTTTAGTTTTTGGTATAACAATATACAGTTTAAAAAAAGAACTTAATGCAGTGAAAAACAAAAGAGTTTTATCTTCCATTTGCATTTTATCTCATTTCACCAACCACTTTAGGTTTGGAGATATTGGCTTACAAAGAAAAAATTAGTGAACGTCCCACTTTTTTTTTGGTTCACTGTATATTTTGAAAGCCGTTTTTTTAGTGTTCGCAAAGCTCAAGAACGGCTGAACCGATTAATTTAAACTTCAGAAACCTGCCGCACGTGTTCAAGGATGGTTTAAGGCTAAAAAAAATTCTATATGTAAAGGACGCGGGGCACTTCCAGTACAAACCGAATTTTTTCAAACTCCATATCTCTGGAAGTGTTCATGATAGAGTTCTGGAACTTCGTATGGAACAAACTAAACCAATCGCATACTCTTGCCGAAAAAAGTAGCTTTGATACTACGCTCGCAATATTTTGAATAAAAGAAGGAGCATCATTAAAAGTAGTAAATCAGAGTTTTTACACACTTCTAGAGACAAATTTTTTGAAGCATTTTACAGGTATATGTAATTTTATAACGACTAGTAGTTATATAAATATTTAGATCATTTCGACGTATTTTCCAAATGCGCCTTCAATTAAGGTGTTTTTGGAATAAAAATTACACTCAAGATCGCAGAATATTTTATCTTTAAAAGTTAGTTTATTCTGAAAGCACACCTCTGTTTAGAATACAATACATACTTAAAAAGTTCTTAGAATTAAATGCTTCAAAACCTATACGCGATAAACCGAAAATTTCGGGTAAGGGCTAAGCTCTGGACCTTACCGGGGTCACACAGGGCGGATCGGCTTACTCCGGTAGGTTAGCTGCGAATAACCAATAAGCAGTTCCAGACCAAGAGCGGCAGGAGACGAGGGCCTGATTTAAAAGATCAGAAATGCTTGATGAATCTCCTGTGTCCGGGCGCCTCCCAAAAAGCATCCCAGGATTGAGACCAGTTAGATCCTGTTCATGGCATACTGGAGCATGTATACGATTAGTTTGATATTGGGCTGGCAAGAGCAGTATTCCGCCACTTTAGTATGTGAGGGTGACAACTCACAGAAATGGCTGGTGGGCTAATGCTGCAAATGCCTCTGTCTCGTTAAAACCCTGGCAGGTCTTCAAGTACGTTCAATACACGTCGCCATTTAGTTGGCCGCACAGGTCCAGTTGAGATTTACTCATGGTTTTGCGCTGTCTTGGCTCTGAACACAATATCCCATAAGGACTTGTGTCAACCCTCGCGATTTCCTGCTCCTTTGGGAGAAGGGAACTTCGGGACACTTAAAAGCGACTGTGCTACGTGTGGAGATAGCGGTTTGAAGCGGAGACCCAGTTGATTGGAAATGAATAAAATAAAACAAATAAATGAAACCAACGTCGATGTTATGGAGAAAGAATGCAGCGCATTCAGGAAGAGCAGTAGAGTCGTGCGCTCCCCGCCACAAAATCGTCTGTAGGCAAATGCTGGCACCACGAGCACGGAGAAAGCCGCCGACATGGCGCAGAAGGCTACATCTTGCCAAACGGCAACTCCCGGCAGCCGGGATAGTCGTATTCAAACGCCGCCTGCTGCAAACAGCGACAAGCATGTCACTGCAAGCTTGGGAACTTGCGAAGGCAATGAAGATGAGGAATTGGCCCAGATTCGGCTCGTCTTGAAGAAGATGCAGAGCGCTGTTTCTAAACAGAAGAATGTGTCCATGGACATAAAAACGGGTACGGCCCAAATCGAGGAGAGCTTTAATATATTAAGCTACCCCCGAGAGCAGCGCCGGAAGGGGTCTACACTTTCCGAGCTGCGGAAGGCTGGCCCTGGCTCGCACAGACCGTAGATCATATCGATGGAAAGTATTGCCATTCGGTTTAAGTATAGCACCCAACTCATTCTCGCGAATTATGAGTATAGCTTTTTCTGGTATTATACCCAACGTAGCATTTTTATATTATTGTTATGAGCTGAAGTGAAGCACATCACATTAAAAATTTAGCAAAATTTTCGACACTTGTCGAAACTTCAACTTAAAACTTAACCCAAATAAATGCAATTTTCTTCGGCCGGAAATTATATTCCTAGGCCATAAATGTTCAGCCAAAGGTCTGATGCGGCACCAAAATAATCGCTGCTAAAAATATACAAAACCGACTGATAAGGCTACGGTTCGACGTTTCGTAGCGTTTGCTACACAGTATATACAGTAATAAAGCTTTTTGAGTACTCCTAGGGGGTAAAATTTGAGCAGGGTTGATAATGAGAAGGAGCATGAATTTGGCCGATTCAGAGTTGCATAGAAATTTACTGTGGTATGGAAGGGAGCAACAACTGTACTATGGCAGAGTGGCACAGGTAATTTTGTAAACAAACACTTTTATAAATATAAGAGATATTAGCTATTTATTTTGCAATATTCCGATATCCAGCGGGTAGCCAGAGGCAGTGGCATGTGAGCCTCACTAAAATCTGCTCATCATGTTGGAGCAGCTCCGGGTAATGGACCATTGAATGTGCTGGCTGAACTTATGACCACATTAACCTTCGAAGTCTCCAAGCAAATGCGTGTCCTGAGTTTATACAGTAGCCATTCATAGCAATTACTATTGTATGTTTGTTCTATAGTTTGATGTTGAGTATTTTTGAGGAGCTCTGGGTAATGGTAGCTCAAATTTGGGTGTGCCTTATGAGCTCTCTGGGCGGATGCACTGGCAGGCTTTGGAGTGTCTATAACTATATAAACCTTTTTTTTTTTTGGAATAAAGATTTAAATATGCCGGCCGCTGTGGTGTAGTGGTAATCAGTGCGCGCTTCCACTCCGCAACGCCTAGGTTCAAACCCTGGTCAAAGCAACATCGCAAAAAATTTAGAAAAAAGGTTTTTTCTTAACAGCGGTTGTCCCTCGGCAACCAATGGCCTTGGGGCTGCTCTTTTGTAGGGGCGTTTCATTCGGGTGTCCTCA
>NW_023458699.1:119863-120443 GCF_013731165.1 Rhagoletis pomonella
AAAAAGAAACTTAATGTAGTGGAAAACAAAAGAGTTTTATCTTTCATTTTCATTTAATCTTATTACGCCAGCCACTTTAGGTTTGGAGATATAGGCTTCCAAAGAAAAAATTAGTGAACGTCCCAGTTTTTTTTTTTGTTCACTGTATGTGTTTTGTAAATTTTAATTATTAATAGGCTTTTAAAATGTACCGTTGAGGTATTAAAGACGACTAGTCTCTATTTGTACCGGTTTGGGTATTAAAGTCGACTACTCTACATTTGTTCCTGTGTGGGTATTAAAGATGACTAGTCTACATTTGTACCTGTGCGGTATTAAAGGCGACTAGGCTACATTTGTACCTGTGCGGGTATAAAAGGGTACAATTAGTCTCTTCATAGGACATGCTCGAACAAAAGGGAACAGTTCAGTCCATACAAAGGGATGCAAAGTGGCATTAGTCGCATGTTCCTTTGCGACTCATCGCGGACACATCCCGGACTCGTCGAATTTTTTGCAGGGTATGGTTTGTGGAAGTTGCAAATTTAATGCAGTTACGCTTGGAAACTTGTTCGTAAGTACGCATTTTTTAAAGTGCATT
>NW_023458699.1:120453-121072 GCF_013731165.1 Rhagoletis pomonella
GGCACAACTGCTTCCACTTTTTCGCCAGATTTGCGTTCTTAGGAAACTAAAAAAACTTATCCGCACGCTTTCCTTTTGTTGTCACTATTACACTTTGCCACTGCAAACTTCGTTTTGCTTTGTAATGTCTCAATAATTGTTTAAAACCACGCAGAAATATTAACGCACAAATATTAAAATTGTTATTTGGTTTTTTCGTATGCTCACAACCAACAATTGCACCAAAATGACGTCACGCACAGCTGATTCTGTCGAAATCCCAAAGAGCGGATTAGCGGTACCACGATTGGCGCAATCTCTATTTCTCTCAATCGTGGCGTTTCTTTACTTTTTCGTTATTTCGCTCTTTGCGAGCGTAATTCTCTAAATTTTCCAATTCTTCTTCTTCCTGAGGTTTATCTGCTAGAAACGAAAAAAAACAAAGCCAATGTCAAAAACTGTAAACAAACAAATTAACCTTTTGAGGTGCGATGCTATGTTTGCTGCAAATTAGTATCAATTGAAACGCATCAGCATAAATTCATATATATGTACGTATACTAATTTTAAGAATTACTTCAATATTATCTTCAAAGAATTTTAACTGCATTCCCGTCTTACATGTACATATATATAAAGA
>NW_023458699.1:121172-124752 GCF_013731165.1 Rhagoletis pomonella
GAACAAAAAGGAAGACACGGATGACATCGCGACTGCTTATTTATTATTAGGTGATTCACAAGGTGTCATAACGAGTCATATTGTCATAATATCATAAATTTTATGACGGTTTAAAATATTTTGTTGTTGCTTGCTACGTGAATTGTGTACTAATGAAATACAACTCTGCACGGTATGTTTTTGGGTTGTCGTATCTAATCAGCTGTCTTTTGTTTACCTTTTCATTTCGCATTTTACTTTTGCTATTTTCATTCTGCTGCTGCGTAAATTTGTTAATTTTACAAAGAAATGCAGCAAGGAGAAAATATCCAAGTAAGTTATCGAATACAAAAGCATAAGTGGCCAAAAATTTACTAAATACATTTCTTCCAGCCAAAGGCAAAACGTGTGCGACTTAATCCGACCAAGAAATGGACAGTGGCGGAAGAAAAGGCACTAGTAGAATTTTTGATGGGCAACAGAAATTTTGAAGTAGGTGTATAGTATAGTACTACGATATTAAATTTATATTAACAACTTTTATAGAAACCAACAGCGCAATCATATTATAGACGGTTCGCGGAAGAGGCGAACATCGCTGTAGAGTGGAAGTTGATACGTGCGAAGGTGAGAAATATGAGGTTGAGCTATAATAAAGCCAAAGCATGGGAAGGTTCGACTGGCGCTGGCAGCATGGAAGGGGAGACATTAAAAGGTAAGATTTTTTGTCCACTATGAATTTCATTCGCTTTAACTTTAAGTCATACAATTTTGTTTCAGCTACTTTGCTAAAAAAGTGCACTTGTTACTATGAACTAGACGAAGTTTTTGGGGGCAGAATAGTGGAAGCGGCAATAATTGAAGAGAGCTTGGACTCTGCCTCGAGCAATGATATTTTTAATTCAACGATAATTGAAATAGAAGAAGGCTCCACGTCCGCAACCTATGGAGTGGTGGAAAGTGCAGAGCCGCCAAGTGCAGAGCCGCCAAGTCGCAGAGGCATATATTCGCAGACAGCTGTGTCGGATATAAGAGAAATTTACTCGGAGACCTTAAAGTTGAAAAGGGAGAAAATAGAAAATGAAAGTATATTAAGGGAGAGAGAAGTATACATTAAAGAGAGGGAATTGGCTCTGAAAGAAAAAGAAATTGATTTAAAAGTTAAGGAATTGGAAATGAAAGAACGGTTGGCAATGGAGGAGCTTAGATTGAAGTATAAATGAATTCGAAGTGATTTGCCTGCCATTTAAAAGCAGAGGGAGTAAAATGTTCATAAAATTCTGCTTACCATTTTTAACTAAACTAAATACATACACCAGAGTGCGTACGCTGGTATCCACTTTTGTTTAACTTAACTATTTCTATCTCAAAAGCACAAACAAATTTGTATGAATATTTCGCTTCTTTTGATTTGCATAACACTGCTTATACGTACAACTTCAAGTACTTTTTTTATTTACCAGTATATTAATTTGAATTCAGGCTTTTTATTTCATTTACATTTCATAAATAATTTGTATTAGTTTACGCTTATACCAGAGTTCTCAAATATATAAAATTAATCGTTTGTTTGGTTTTGTATAAAGTGCAATAAGGCAGCTGTAGTGTTGCTTGGAGGTGGAATATTAAGTTCAGATGATAGAATGTCACTGCTACTTTCTTTTTCTGAATATTCTATTAAAATATTGTGCAAGATGCAGCACACCATTATCCATTCATTGCAGTGCTTTTTATTTTGATCGGTAAGCATTCTGAATTTAAGTTCTTTTAAACTACCAAATTTTTCCTTTAACAACCCAAAGCAATTCTCAATCCTCACACGATATTTGGAAAAGTATTTGTTGAATAGATCTCTTCTCTCTCTTGTATACTCGGTACTATTTTGTCGGAATGGTGTAATTATAAACGGTTTCAGTGGATAAGCGCTATCGGCAGCGATCCACTGAGAAGGAACTAAGAAGCGTTCGGGATGTTTAGAAAGTGGGCAGCCCAAAAACATTTTTGCGTCGTGAACGCTGCCCGGGTAGCCTACTGTGACTTGCCTTATTCGCAACTTGTAGTCGCAGACAGCTTGCATTTTAATGCAATACTGGCGTTTCCGAGAGAAGTAGAGCTCATGTTTCTTAACAGGTGCTTCGGCCAGTCTAATTTCTGAGCCGTCGATATAGCCTATGCAACCTGGCATCTCATTCCTCGTGGCAGACACAATTTGCAGTCTTTCGAATTCACTTGGCCAATTCAAAAACTTGCTTTTCAAAGATAATATCGCTTTAAAAACTCGTTATGTCACATTCTGAATTGTGCCACCATCGCCTACGCCAAAAAGAGACGCAACTTTTCGTATCGATAGCCCATCGCCCGAGGAGCCTAATCGATACAACACAATTTGGAGTTGCAATGCTATTGGAAGCTGACTTGTATGGGAGACTGTTTTAAATACGTCAGCGTCTTTTATTAGGTTTAGTATGTACCCAAACTCCTCGGGTCGTACGCGAACCATTTGATTAAACCTCCTGTCGTCAAAACTATTCAGTACACGCCGGTGCCAAACAGCAGATTTTGGAATTCCCAAATGAATACTTCTGCGGTTGCACAAAAGGCTTAACATGTTCATCATGAAGCGTTCGTCCGCTTCATCTTGCTCCTCCTCATCGCCTAGAGGAGAATAATATACGAATGCCAAGAAAGTATAGAACGATTTATATCTATAACTTACTTGAATCTGCAAAAATCATGTCGATAACCTGATTTACACATAATTCAGCAATTAGTTTATTTTTCTCACTTTCCCGTGGCATTATTTTTTAGTTTATTCGCAATCAGCTGATTAATAATTGAAATAGGACACAAAGTAAGATGGTGTGTTCACACGAGTTGTATATCCGCCCAAATTTATTATATGACATATGACGTTATGACACCTTGTGAATCACCTATATGTTTGTAGCTAAAATCAACAGTATGACAAGTGTACCACACGACGTTGGTATCGATGCGGACCAATTAGTTTAAGTTTTTTGTTAATTATTTGTACGTGAATTTTGAAACTCGTGTTCATATGTAAGTGCAAAATTTTAAAATTCCTTTAAAATTCTGTGATTGTTTTTTTTTTATTGTTTGTAGAACTGTTCACACATTTTTTATGTCATTACTAATTTTAAATTGTATGTCTTGTTATATGTATGTTGATGTAAAAATAAAAGGAGAATAAAACACCCCTGAAGATGCTAAAGAATTTGGCGAAACGTCGGGTAAAAACGTGAAGAACAGTGTTTTCTTGCACATAAAAGGGATCAATAAGCCTATGAAATATTGGGTGGGGTGGTTTCGCAACCAAATACACGTTTATATAGCGAGCCGCTTGCTCCAAGCAGACACCCGCTTGCAGCCGCACCTACTGGTGAACAGACGCGAAGTCTGTTCTGCCTTTTCCCAGTTGGATAGGGAAGCAAAGCGAATGGGTCTGGTGGTAAACGAGGACAAGACGAAGTATCTCCTGTCATCAAACAAACAGTCAGCACATTCGCGCCTTGGCACCCACGTCACTGTTGACAGTTACAATTTCGAGAAAGTAGAGAATTTCGTTTACTTGGGAACCAGC
>NW_023458699.1:124852-130765 GCF_013731165.1 Rhagoletis pomonella
CTTGGTCATGTCGTTCGAATGGACACCGACGCTCCAGCTCTGAAAGTCTTCAACTCGGAACCCGCTGGTGGTAGCAGAGGAAGAGGGAGGCCCCCACTGCGATGGTAAGATCAGGAGGAGAAGGACTTGGCTTCACTTGGCGTTTCCAATTGGCGTCAGTTGGCACAGAGGAGAAATGACTGGCGTGCTTTGCTGAACTCGGCCAAAATCGCTTAGGCGGTTACAGCGCCAAAAAAGAAGGAGAAGAAGCCGTTCCACCAATTTGTACCAAACTCCGTATGGTTATTGTGTTTGTCACATAAAAGCAAAACGTTGAAAATTATTGAAATCTAACTAAAATTAGGGCCGCTTTTCATATAACGGTAAATTTCAGAAATGCTTGAAACTTCAATATGTCGAAATTTGAGGACGCTAATTTACTGAAAATTGATACACCCGGCTTACCATGTAGCGGTAGCTTTCGGAAAGGTGAAAGTATATTTAATACCCGCGCCAGGTATTTAATGTTCGGCTCCGCCCGAACTTAGACTTTCTTACATGCTTATTTTGACATCTAAAAATATTTAGAGGTCTCTCAAAGCACAAAGTTTTCAATGTATTTTATATGGAAACAAAAGAAATTTTCGTGGAAGCGGTATAGAATTCTTGAAAATCAATATTCTTCGATCGGAAAACTCTGGGTATCTTCATGAGATTTCCAACAACAAAACTCAATTGTTTATTTACCATTTCTGGCATTTTCTTGGGATCTTGGTGGACCTACAAAATATATTTACTATGAAAAAATGATTAAATAAATAATTGGGTATTATTATTGTTATGTTTTGCTATATAAAATACATAGAAAACTTTAACCGCTTTGAGCGACCTCTAAATAATTTTTGATTTCAAAATAAAAAGTAAATAATATAAAAAAAAAACGTTTTAATGTACCACGCTTTTATAAATGAACTAAAAAGTGAAAAATAATATTTCTCAGCCCCATAGAATTTGAAATTTTAGCAAAAGTCATTATAAACCATTTATAAGATTGAAAACGAAAAGCGTAGAGGGCATGTAATACAAAGCATTATATTTTATTGACACTAGTCAAACTAGAGGCATTTCATGTCCCCGCGGCTACCTCTGTGCGCGACCTCTCAGGATTACGTGCAGCATATTTTGCCGATAAGACGTAGGGTTGCCTACTTACACGGGACTTAAGTTTTAAGAAAATGTCATACATAGGTACTTTTCTTTAAAGTGCTGTATCTTGAAAACCTTTTAACGAAACTTAATGAAAAAAAATTTATTTCTTCCATCTTATTATGGGCTTTAATTGTACATTTTTTACATTAATGTGCAACGTATAAAGACAAAAAAAAAGTAAACATTTTGCTTTTTGATTTTAAAAAATTTGTATTTTTACATAAAAACATTGTATATAAATTATGTAAACTTTAAGTACCCAAATGGGCGAATTGGGCTACTTATGCGTATAGACTCTAGATCGTCTAACGCTCGAGCAATATGATAAATAGACATCGAAATTTTATGAAATTGTATATTTTTGAAAGAGGAAAGGTATGTAAAAAACAAAAACAATATGAATAAATGATATTAACTTTACTAAAGGTCTGAAATCATGAAAATTCTTTCAAGGAAATGGCAGAATTGAACTTTGTTGCAAGTTCTCACGGGAAAACTGCTTACGACGTGATTGGAGGAAATTTTAAGAGACTAGCAGCTAGAGAAAGTCTTCAACTCCTGTTGTTATAACAAATTCGTACACCCGAAGCCCTCTACCAATGGGGTGCTGTATGTTTCCAATGGGATGCCTGTAAAAAATAACTGCAACTAACTTTAGAGTGGACTTTTTTTCAACTATGACTACGTGCCAATTACTTTAATCCTATATTAGGCCAGTTTAAAAGGTTAAATAACATCAAGTTAGGGAACTTCATATCCTTCTTAAACGAATCTTTAAATCAATAAATCATTTTATTCTTTTTAGTTCTTATTGTAATAAAAGAGTTGTTGGGCCCTCAGCCCGCTGATTTTTCCAACACACACACACACGTATACAATTGATATTCGCTTATCCTGAACCCGCTGCTTAGGTAGGCTTCCCATTCCTTGGGGCTTTGATTCGGTTGTCTTAACACCAGTAGCTGTGCTGACCTGCGCGCTGGTGTTTGGTGGTGATCACCCAGGGTGGTCCCACTGGGGCTGTAGCGCTCAATAAATAGTTTTATTCCTCTGGAATGCTAAAGTTGTAGGGCTTTGTACTTTACCACGCGCGAATACTACTTTCGAATTGAATTTTCCATTCGTTTTTTGCTTGTTTTATTTATGTACCTGTGGAACGCATGTTCCAACATTCATTATATCACCCTCCTTGAGAAACGATTTTTGCAAGGTGATATTTATTAATAATATTGTAAGTTGATTTGCTTCTCCCTTTTAGCTCGTTCGTCCATATCAATTTTCAGCTATGATATAGAGTTCATAACGTATGTTAAATAATTAACAATATTATTATATCTACTTAGCTCACTGTGCTAATTTAAAATTTTAATTCAATATTAAGGAGTATACATAAGCATGAGTTAAATATTTTTTTTTCATTCACTAATCGTATGCAATGTATGGATTTGTCAATATGATTTTACATAACTATTAGAAATAAATACATATTCATTTTTGTATTCTACTAATTTGCTCCTTTTTTTAATGTGACTATTGTGTTAAATTAATGCCATATAAAACTACTTATGTGTATGGTTTATTAAGCCAAAATTTGATTTCAAGGTATATATTTAAATATACCTTATTTTTGGCTACTATTCATTCCAAATAAAAATAGATTTACAAGACAATTCATGAGTTATTTCGCATTGTTGTAAACATGCACATATTTTAACTAATTATACAGATTAATTTCTAACCATAATATTAGTTTGTATTTATATCTTGTGTGACGTGACTGATTCACTTTTGGTCAAATTTTAAAGGTTACTAGTATCTATCTATCTTATAAATCTTAAAGGTCCACAACGACAAAAAAAAAAAGTTTTATATCTAACGTATTTACGGGCCGATTTGTCTGCTTTTTAAAATATATACTGGCTATGTAAGTAGAATCATGTTTGCATAAAATGGTCTTCCCAGGTGGTGCCAAGGTCGAGATATTTCGAAAAACCGTATTTATGGTCCGATTTGGTTCGATTTGGCGTATGTGGTTGAAACATAATAAATCATAGATTTCTAATAAATTGACCCTGAATTGGCGCTGTAGTCAAAATATAAAGTATATTCTACATAAAATACATGTTTTATTTGCGTTGAAAATTCATTTAAAAGCAATATTAACAAAAATATAACGAAGGAAATTTATGTCACGTAACGCCACGTCACGTCACGTTTCACACTTGGGGTTGTAAAAGAGAATTGAAACAATTTGCATTAATTCAAAAAACTCTAAAAACAACTAGAATTGCTCCAAATCATATTAAAATAAGTTTCATGAAAATAGCCATCCACAATTTGCAGAGTTTTGCGATTTTGTAAGAAAAGAAAAAATCAACTTCCATTTTTTGTCACGTAACGACATTCTCTTTAAATGCTTATATTTCAGGACCAAGCAGTTCGATTGATTTCATTTTTCGGTTAAATATAGAGCTAAGTATGTGCTATAAAATGGCCCAAAAAAGTTAAAGAAAACAAATGGTATTCCTTTTTTGTATCACATTGAAATCGTACGACTGTCACGTGCGCCACTATGGGAATGCCCAAATGTGAAAGTTTGTATGTTTGGATGTTTGGGAAATCATCACGCGGAAACGACTAAACGGATTTGCATGAAATTTTGTACGCAGATAGCTTATTTGCCAGATTGGTTAATAGGCTATTTTTTAAGAGTTGCCACCTGTTAAAAATCTTCATTTATTTAATATGCGGGAACGACTGAATGGATTTGCATGAAAATTTGCACACAGATAGCTTATCACCTAGATTGGAAAATAGGCTACTTTTCTTAAGAGTTGCCACCTTTTAAAAAAGTTACATTAAATTAATACGCGGAAACGACCGCATGGATTTGCATGAAATTTCGCAAGCAGATAGCTTATGACCTACAGTGGAAAATAGGCTAATTTTTGGAAGAGTTGCCACCTGTTAAAAAAGTTTAATTAAATTAATACGCGGAAACGACTAAACGGATTTGCATGAAATTTTGCACACAGATAGCTTATGACCTAGGTTAGAAAGTAGGTTACTTTTTTTAAGAGTTGCCACCTGTTAGGAATGTTTAATTTAATTAATACGCGGAAATGAGTGAACTGATTTGCATGGAAGTTTTCACACAGATAGCTTATGAGCTAGGTTGAAAAATAGGCTACTTTTTTAAGAGTTACCACATGCTAAAAAAGTTTAATTAAATTAATACGAGGAAAAGCCTGAACGGATTTGCATGAAATTTTGCAAGCAGATAGCTTATGACCTACAGTGGAAAATAGACTAATTTTTTGGAAGAGTTGCCACCTGTTAAAAAAGTTTTAATCAAATTAACACGCGGAAACGACTGAACATATTTGCATGACATTTCGCACAGAGATAGCTTACGACCTATGTTGGAAAATAGGCTACTATTTTAATAGTTATCACGTATTAGGAAAGTTTAATTAAATTAATACGTGGAAATGACTGAACTGATTTGCATGAAAGTTTGCACACAGATAGCTTATGACGTAGACTGGAAAATAGGCTACTTTTTTAAGAATTGCCACCTGTTTGAAAATGAAATTTTGCTCAAAGCTGGTTTATGACCTGGATTGAAAAATAGGCCACTTCCTTAACCGGTTTTCCGATCAGAACGAAATTTAGTACACTTACTATGGATTTCGGAAGGATGGTCTTTGACGGAAAGTAAGTCCGATAACTCAAGGCCCCTCCCATACAAATTGCAATTTTCATATTACATACATATCTCTGGAAGTATTTGTGGGAGAGAACTGAAACTTGGTATAGTGATATGCATATGAAATCAATGTTGGCATTCGGTTGATGTTTTAATTAGTTAGTTAATTCGATTAAATTCAATCTGATTACAGTTAATCATGATTAATTTTAATCCGACTAAACAGTTAATCGTAACCGCGATTAAAATATTAATTTTTAATCATTAACTCTTAATTTGATCAAGTAGGTTTGGTGAGTAATTAAGTTATGCTGGAATTGCCCCGTGCACACAAAGCAAGTTAATCCGGTATGGCTAAGTCGGGTTTCCTCATCAATCTAAGCAATTTGGTGTACATTTTCATTAAGATATATACCAACAAACGTTTTACAAACTAGGTTTGTAAAAGTTCCCAGTTTATGTATTACTAATAACAATAATTATTATTTTTTATATTACGTGTTTTTATAAGCGTAAAACACAAAATAATTACTATAACTGGTGTTTGGTTTCAAACTCGGACAAACTAGACAAATTAATCAGATTTTATTTTTAATTGGATTAACGATTAATGTTTTAAAATAATTAAACGTAATCGCAGCCTGCGGTTAACGATTAAAAAAATGTTATCATTAATCGTACAGTTGATTACGACTAATTAATTTTAATCGTCAAACGCGATTAACATTTTAATCGTTAATCGTTAATTTTAATCAGATTAACAGTTTGCCAACACTGTGTGAAATCATGTTCATATTCACGGACAAAAATGGACGTTTTTGGAAAAGAGGCGTAGCACTTCCCATACTGACTGAAAGTTTCATATTGCATATGGGTGTTTCCAGCGGAAGGTCCACCACGACAAAAAAAAATAAAAGTTTTATATCTAACGTATTTACGGGCCGATTTGTCTGCTTTTTAAAGTATATACTGGCTATGTAAGTAGAATCATGTTTGCATAAAATGGTCTTCCTAGG
>NW_023458699.1:130865-134586 GCF_013731165.1 Rhagoletis pomonella
GCGCTGGAGATCATTACCCCAACTATGTTGTTCGGAGTTATGTCTCCGTGTCTTTCTTCCAACATTCTGCGCGAAATCAAGAAGTGTTCGCAGGTGAAGAATGCGTGGTACACGTTATCTTCGACGTTTTCACAGTAGTGACAGAACGGTGAGTCCACCCTTCCCATTCTATGAAGATATTCTCGGAAGTAACCACGACCGGTGAGGAACTGCATCAGGTAGAAATTGACTTCCCCATGTGGTCTGTTCAGCCATGTTTGAAGGTCGGCTATCAGGGAGTGCGTCCATCGACCTTTTGTGCTCGCGTTCCAGTTTTGTTTCCACTGCTGGAAAAGTTGCTCGCGCGCCCTTGCCGCGTCAGCTGCTCGACCTATCTCGGCACTGAGATTGTAAATCTCTTTTCGCTCGTAAGCGAGTAGCTCAATTGGCATGACGCCAGAAATAACTAGGACCGCGTCCGCGGACACTGTACGGTATGTAGAAGCAATGCGTAGTGCCCCTCTGCGCTGGACCGAAGACATTTTAATCCGGTATTTTTTGACTTTCAGTGCGTCGGCCCATATTTCTGCCCCATACAGGAGCACCGATTGGCCAATTGCAGACCGTGATCGCTCATCCATCCACTGACGTTACACATGACCTGGTTTAGCTTGAGCTGTGCTAGCTGGACGTTTCTTGCTGTTATGACGGCGGCCACGTCGTCCGCGAAGGCGACAAGGAAGGCGCTCTCCGGCATTTCCGTGCGCAACAGACTGTCATACGTGGCGTTCCAGAGGTCCGGGCCAAGTACAGACCCCTGTGCCGCTCCGCCGGTTATACGTCTCTTTCTCTGACCTTGTGTTGTGTCGTACAAAAGCCAACGGTGTCTGAGGTAGTCCCGGATCATATCTAGCAAGTATGTTGGAGCCTTGAATGACCGTTCCAAGGCCTCCAGCATGTCGTCCAATCTTGCCGAGTTGAAGGCGTTCTTGACGTCCAGTGTGACTAGCAGCACTATTGGTCGCGCCTGGTGGCAGACTTCCTCGGCGTTATGTACCGCCTCGACTACTTCGTCAATTGCTCCTATAGTTGAGTGTCCCTTCCTGAAGCCATGTTGTCGGGGTGAAAGGCCTCCCTCGCTTTCTATGGCTGACGTCAAGCGTATTTTGAGCAGACTCTCCATCATTTTGCCTGCTTTGTCTAGCATGCAGAGTGGCCGGAAGGATGAAGGAGAGTTAGGTTCCCCTTTGCCCTTGGGTATAAGTCTCGCCTTCTTCCATTGGCTTGGGAAGACCCGGGCCCTAAGGCAGCTGTTGTACATGTTAAGCAGGAGATAAGGGCTCGTTTTCGCTGCTAACCTGATTGCCTCCGCTGATATGCCATCTGGGCCTGGAGCCTTGCCGGCTTTCATGCTTCGCAGGGCTAGCTTCAGCTCGTCTGTCGAAAACAGTGGTACCTCGGCTTGCTTCTCGACGAACACTGTATCTGCTCTTAGTGGGTGTGTGGGATATAGCGCATCCACTATATTCTTAACTCGGGCCTCATCCATCGCTTGCGTTGATGTGTGCAACTTTTTCATCACTATTTTGTATCCCTGAGCCCAGGGATCGCGATCCACTTCGTCACATAGCGCTTTCCAGCAGTTCCGTTTACTTTTCTGTAAATCGGCCCCAAGTGCTTTCTTAGCGCTTTTGTAGCCTGCTGCTCTAGTCAGCGCCTCAGGTCTACCACGAGCGCGCGACCCGAGTATCCGCATTCTACGGCAGGCGCTTCGCAGCTCTGCAATTCGGTAATTCCATCAGTATACCTGCTTTTTACCTGACCATACGCTCTTCTGTGGCATTGAGGCTTTGCATGCCCGGTGAATGCAGCGCATGGATTCTTCGACCAGCTTAGTACAAGACCCCCTGTTGTGGATCTATCTCGTTGTGGGTGAAATAGCTTGGGAATCTGCTAGGAACGATGTATCGAACTTGCGAACATCGACCCTAGACGGGTTCCATCCTGGCTTCCTGCGAGGGTAGCAGCTCACCAGAGTGATTTGCGCCATTTTCACCCAGACGTAGTAGCGTCCGACCCCGCTGCTCTCTGCGCGATGGTTACGGTTAGAAATCCATATCGCGGCCGAGCCTGATTGGTCAACATGCCAGGTTTCCTTTGCTCTATAGGGTTCACTGATGATAACAGCGTATACTCTTTGTTCAAGAACCAATTGGTCCAGCAGATCATCAGCTACCCGACTCCTGTTCATATTGCCTTGTATAAATTTAATCATATTCTCCCAAGCTTTGGCTTAGCCTCAGCAAAGGCATCCCTGAAGGCCTTGCACGCAACCGACCCGGGCAGGTGATTGGCATTTTTCTGTCCATCTTCTGCCGAGCACAGGTAGCAGCTTGGGCTTTCTTTACATGGAGAGGCTATGTGGCCCTGCTGACCACATTTCCAGCATGAACTGCTTCTGTCTGGGCCTTTGCATGCCGCCTTTTTGTGGCCATACCCCAGACAGCGGAAACACCTTTGGACATCCACGCGCTCTCGTACGCGGCAGATAATCCAGCCTACTCGCAACTTCCCCTGTTCAATAAGAGTCCGGCCTGGCAGTTCGTCGATTTCCACAACGGCCATTCTTTGTTCTCGCGAGTATAGCGTTCTCCACTTCTAGGCCGTGGTTAGGCAGTCCATGCCCCGAACTTCTAGACGTAAACGTCTAGTGAGAATACGGGCGTCTCCAAGCTTGCCAATAGCAGTGCACACATTTTCCTTAAATGATGAGTGGTCGCCACAGCGCTCTATTTCGATAAGCACGCCGCCTTCGCGGGTTTTCCGAACAGATCGAATTACGGTCTCCGTCTTCTCGGGTTGGAGCTTACCACGTATCGTTCCCAGCACCTCTGCATAGGTTTTGCCTTCAGCTGGCTTAATGATTAATTTGGCGAGACTCTTCTTTTTTCTCACCCTTTTCTTTTTTTTGCGGCTGGTCGCCTCGCCCTTATTGACCAAGGGTTCACCTGGCGCTGGCCTTGGCTTGGACTTTCTGCTTTTTCCAACCGTTTTCCATTGATTAGATGGTACAGTTTTCTGTGCATTATATTCTTTATTCCATTATTATTATTACCATTATTAATAATAATCTTATTACTACTATTATTATTATAGTTAGTGTTCTTTTTCTTTTCCGGCTCGCCTGTAGGGGAGTCGGATCCAGTTCGACTTCTCTTTTGCGAGCCAGGGCCAGCCTTCCGCAGCTCGGAAAGGGTAGACCCCTTCCGGCGCTGCTCTCGGAGGTAGCTTAATAATATTAAAGCTCTCCTCGATTTGGGCCATACCCGTTTTTATGTCCATGGACACATTCTTCTGTTTAGAAAGAGCGCTCTGCATCTTCTTCAAGACGAGCCGAATCTGGGCCAATTGCTCATCTTCATTGCCTTCGCAAGTTCCCAAGCTTGCAGTGACATGCTGGCTCGCAAAAGAGAGCCGACCTTCATACATGGCTGAACAGACCACATGGCGAAGTCGATTTCTACCTGATACAGTTCCTCACCGGTCGTGATTACTTCCGAGAATACCTTCATAGAATGGGAAGGGTGGACTAAACGTTCTGTCACTACTGTGAAAACGTCGAAGATAACGTGTACCACACATTCTTCACCTGCGAACACTTCTTGATTTCGCGCAGAATGTTGGAAGAAAGACATGGAGACATAACTCCGAACAACATAGTTGGGGTAATGATCTCCAGCGC
>NW_023458699.1:134686-136042 GCF_013731165.1 Rhagoletis pomonella
ACGGTCCATGGGAAAAATCAGCTACAGGAGGCGATTAAAGAAATTTGGAACTCTATACCAGTATAAGTGACTGCGAATTTAGTTGCGTCCGTGAATAGACGATTAGAGGCTGTATTAAAAGCAAAAGGGCTTCACAAAAAGTATTTAGTTGATGCAAAATAGCTGATACCACGTGAATTATAAAATATGTCCCAGTTTTTTTTTGGTTTAAAAAAATTAAGTTACTTTGTTTAGTTTAGTTTTTGGTACAAATAAATACAGTTAAAAAAATAAACTTAATGTAGTGGAAAACAAAAGAGTCTTGTCTTTCATTTTCACTTTATCTTATTCCGCCAGCCACTTCAGGTTTGGAGATATTGGCTTCCAAAGAAAAAATTAGTGAACTTTCCAGTTTTTTTTGTTCACTGTATATTAGCATATACATATATATTATATATCATTACTATATTTTGGCTGTATCTGTAGTTTCTGATTGCCGCGAAAAAAAAAAATTGCCCAGTGACGAATTCGCCCCTTTATATGGTGGTTACTCAAAGCTATTTATATTCGAAGTTCCATGAAAATTCGAAAACAGTATCCTATAAGTTTATCTAGGCAAAGAGCTACCTACGTACAAAATTTTAATCAAATCGGACCATAGATAAGATTTTTCGAATAGACCGGTCCCTGGTCCACTTCGCGGAAAAGAGGATCCTATATGCTAATCTAGGCAAAAAGCTACCTACGCACCAAATTTTAAGCAAATCTCGCCATAAATACCATTTTTTCGAATAGATCGGACCCTGGTCCACCTCCTGGAAAAAGGATTCTATATGCTAATCTAGGCAAAAAGCTACCTACGTACCAAATTTTAAGCAAATCGGACCATAAATACGATTTTTTTCGAATAGATCGGTCACTGGTCCACTGCACGGAAAGAAAAGGATCCTATGTGCTAATCTAGCTAAAAGCAAATTTTAAGCAAATCGGACCATAATAAGATTTTTTCGAATAGATCGGTCCCTGGTCCACCTACGGGAAAAAGTAAAATTTTTTTAGCCTAAAACATGGTGGTTGCTGAAGGCTATTTTTAACCGACTTCCAAAAAAGGAGGAGGTTATCAGTTCGTCGGAATCTTTTTTTTTTTTTTATGTATGTTACCGCATAACTTTGGACCACGTCAACCGATTTCGATAATTTTTGCATCGGAAAGGTAGTGTCTCAGAGGTGGTCCCATACTAATCTGGTTAAGATCCGATCAGTGGATCGTGATATACATATATATATTTTTTTTTTATATGAGAGTTGAAGTCGGTTTTTTTTTTTGCTAAAAATTACTTGTTATACAAAATTTCATGAAAGTCGGACCAGCCGTTC
>NW_023458699.1:136142-141106 GCF_013731165.1 Rhagoletis pomonella
TCGCCTTAGAGTGTAAACCTGCTAATGACCAAAAAACATATTTTACTGTAGAGGCAAAAAACTAAATATATCTTTAACTCTTAGTCTAAGGGACAAATCCTACATACAGTTTGTTAATCGCGCGACGTTCTATGGCCCTAATCAAGAACGAATGAAAAAAATTACGTTCTTATGGTGTTATTGGCGAATTTCTAACTTAGCAGGTTTTAGTTTTTGTATTTTCAAAATTGAAGTGGATTTAGCAGGATTTTTGTACGAATAAAATTGTTTCTATTTTATTTTGTGTGATTACGAGCTCAATTGAAATGTTAATTAAAATAGGATTCCATAGATAAAAACAATTATGTATATATAAAAAATACAACAGATTTATTTTTCCGTTTATTGCAACAAAAATAGGTAGTTTATAAAACATATATTTGTAACTATACGTGAAGTATTCCCCTCTCAAATTAATAGTACAAAGACCACATATAAAATAATTTAAGTAGGAACTCAATAATGCCAGAAAGTATGATACATATTATCCAATCATGAGGTAAATTGTTATAGTAGGCGTGGTAATCTTCAGGAAGTAATCGTTTGAAATACTGAAGATCTCATACTTTCTACGAGCAATCGTACGCCTACTCTGTTATAAATTCGGAAGGTGAGAAAACGGCAAGGAAACAGCTACTGGGTATTTTCTTTCCGGTATTACTTCCCATTCGTTGTAGAATCTTAGTTTGAAATGTATGTCGCCACTTGGTGTATACCGTGTGATGGAAACTAACACATTCTCATTTATCTTACTAACACATTTGCAAATTTTGCGTTGGTTAAAAAGAGACCATTAAATAAGGCCATAAGTTGGAGGAAGACGGAATATCATATGTACACAAATGTTTACATCAGATTTTTCACACTGCCCTTTAGAATTTGATAGAAACTTGTAGGTAGCCAGTGACAGAAATCTCTATCAGTCTTGCCACTCAAATGATTTGTAAAATGATAGTCACTGTTCTTGCAGGGTTTTAAAGAACATGTAACTAAGATAAGTTACGTCCTATGGTTTTGGATTTTTTCTAGCTGATCTACATACTACAATATATTCTGCAGGAACATGGATATCTCTTTTCTTAAGTGCTCGTTCGATAGTGGAATGGATACAATCAGCTTCCATTTGGGTATGGCCTACTTCAAGAAATTTTTGCTCAATAATGATATTGTTATTTATAGCTGTGGATAACAAAGCATTAGCCATAATACTGTTTCGGTTTTTAACCGACTTCCAAAAAATGAGGAGGTTAATTTTTCGTCGGAATATTTTTTATTTTTATTTTTTTTTTTATGTATGTTACCGCATAACTTTGGACCATATGAGAGTTGAAGTCGGTTTTT
Source organism: Rhagoletis pomonella (assembly GCF_013731165.1). Lineage (NCBI taxonomy): Eukaryota > Metazoa > Arthropoda > Insecta > Diptera > Tephritidae > Rhagoletis > Rhagoletis pomonella. The sequence goes on from NW_023458699.1 coordinate 137,523, forward strand.
TTTTTGCTAAAAATTACTTGTGATATGTGCATTCGTCGCTACAAAAAATTACTGTAATTGGCTCCCCGGAACTATTATTTGGTACTACATTTTTTTCTATCAAATCTACCCACACGCTGGAAAGCTCTTCTGCATATAATCTTCCTTCTGTTTCGTTCCACACTTAACAATAATTTCCTTGAGATATAAAAAATTAAAGCTTATTCGCTGGCTATTATCTTGGCTTAAACGCATGAAGTAATACTCTGTACTTAGCAGCTTTACTCATCAAACAATTTTTGACAATTATATTTTTATATTGACTTTTTTTTTGCATGCCAACTGCGGAATCGCCTACTCCTTCGAACTGCATCAAAAGGTCAATTTTGCCAAAAAACGGATTTAGCAGGTTTACACTCTAAGCCGACGATATGTACTTAATTGGAGCCTTATAAATTCAATGGCGTCCTCAGTTTTACCCTATTGGCTCCACTTTTCAAGACAGTGGTACTTGAAACTTTGCTTAAAATATGAACTATTTTATAAAAAAAACTCCCTGAGCTTTGAAGATATTTTACTAAAATTTTGCACGTAATCGTTTTTTATACCCGAGCGCACTTGTGCACAAGGGTATTATAACTTTGTTCACATAACGGTTGTTTGTAACAGGCAAAACGAATCGAGATAGATATAGACAAATATATACATAAATGATCAGAATGAAAAGAGAAATCGATTAAGCGGTGACTGTCTGTCCGTCCGTCCGTCCGTCCGTCCGTCCGTCCGTCTGTGCACACGATAACTCGAGTAAAAATTGAGATATCTTAACGAAACTTGGTACGTGAACTTCTTTTGGGCGTGGGACGGATGGTATTGAAAATGGGCGAAATCGGATGATAACCACGCCTACCTCCCATATAACGGTAATTTTAAGAAATACGAAAACTGCGATATTTTAGTAACTACTGAAGCTAATTCACTCAAAATTGATACTTACAATTAGTTTCAGACGGAAAACATGAATATTATAAATTTTTGGAAAATGGGCGTAGCCACGCCCACTTATGGTTACATGTGTATATCTTGGTAACCGCTGCACCAATTTCTTCCAAACTTGGCACAGTTGTTGGCCTTAGTACAGCTTACTAAATGGCTGAAAATTTTAAAAATCGGACAATAACCACGCCTACCTCCCATATAACGGTAATTTTCAGAAAAACGAAAACTGCGATATTTTAGTAACTACTGAAGATAATTCACTCAAAATTGATATTTGCAATGAGTTTTAGACGAAAAATAAGAATATTACAAAATTTTGGCAAATGGGCGTAGCCACGCCCACTTATGGTTACATGTGTATATCTTGGTAACCGCTACACCAATTTCTTCCAAACTTGGCACAGTTGTTGGTCCTGGTACAGCATACCAACTGGCCGAAAATTTCTAAAATCGGACAATAACCACGCCCACATCCCATATAACGGTAATTTCGAGAAATACAAAATCTTCGATAAATCAGTAAATATTGAAGCTAATTTATTCAAAATTGATGATTGCAACAATTCTTTACCAAGAAATACGTTTATGACAAAATTTTGGAAAATGCGCGTAGCACCGCCCACTTGTGATCACATATATGTATCTCGCTAACCGTTCTAGCAATTTGTACCAAGCTCGGTATGGTTATTGTGCTTGCCACATAAAAGCAAACCGTTGAAAATTGTTGAAATCGGACTAAAATTGAGGCCGCTTTTCATATAACGGTAAATTTCAGATATGCTTGAAACTGCAATATTTCGAAATTTAAGGACGCTAATTTACTTAAAATGTATACACCCCGGCTTATCATGTAGCGGTAGCTTTCGGAAAGGTGGAAAACATATATTTAATACTTGCGCCGGGTATTTAATGTTCGGCTCCGCCCGAACTTAGACTTTCTTACTTGTTAATATTACCTTAATTATTCCATAAAATCATCGAAATCGGTTCACTAAAACATCTTGCTCCCATACAACTGATAGATCAGAGACGTTGTTTTGCGTTATAACTCCTCCAGTTAAACAGGTTAAAATTTAGTATAGGTTCAATTTAACATATAGCACGCATACAATTATTATTCAGATATGAAGTTAGAGTTATAGCGCAAAAACACATATCTGAGTAATCAGTTGTATTGGAGCTATATGTTAATGTGAACCTATTTCGATAATTTTAAGGAATAATTAAGGTAATATTAAAAAACTGTTATGTGCAAAATTTTAGTAAAGTAACTTCAAAACTGAGGGAGTTATTTATAAAATAGTTAAAATTTCATCAAATTTTCAAGTACCGTTAACTCGAAAACCGGAGTCAATCTGGTAAAACGGGGCATGCCAGCTTATCCTTTTGTTTTCTATTTCATGTTCATACCTCGTCTAACTTTTGAAGCACTTGATGAAAATGAACTACAATTGTATTAAGAGATTACGAATAAAATGATATATAAGCCATAGGTGTGCCCACAAATTTAAAAGTTAATTTTTTTTTTGAAAGTGTACCTATTTTTTAGATTTGCCTATATACTGTGGTTTGCTAATTATTACAGACAGTTTATACCAAATTTTGCGTCTCTGGCAAAGGGAAATTCAATGTTGGCGCAGATGCACTCTCACGTATACACGTTGTACAAAAAGTAGATGGTGCAAACGTTACGGTTTTCGACAAAACCAAAAATAAATTAAAAACGTTTCATAAAAACCGCATTCAAAAAGTCGTATAACTCACTTTTAATGAATTTATTTAAAAACTAGTGAACCCACATGGCGTCAAAACGCCATCGTTTAATTAAATTTTTTAAACAGGTGAAACCCTATTCAAAAACTTCACAACAATATTCCTAATAATTAATCCATTTCTCAGTGAGAGAGGTCTCGCATGGTGTCGGTTTTCATTTCATCAAATTTCAAATCTCCCTGTAACTTAAAAATATAAAACCTGTGCACATCTATTTAGAATCCTAGTTCTTTTATTTGACTTCTCATTTTGGAAATTCGAAATAACGGCGCAGATGTGATGACCTTAAAAAAAATAGATAGCAACTCTAATTAAAAATATTATCAGCATATAGTTTTCTTAAAACTCTTTCGTTTGATACTAATATTTCGATATTACATTTATGTACCTTTCATATAAGTACAACAAATTCGACTTTTCGAACAGGTGGCAAGCCCTTTAACAAACTAAAATTGTTCGCCTGGCATTGTTACACATATTTCAATTAACTGATGAATTAAGTTGAATTGAATTTTTTTAAGCACATGGCAATTCTCCTAAATACAGTTTAGAAATAAATCATTTTCCAACCCATTTCGATTGATACCCATCTTTTGACAATCCATTTAACTTATTAAATAATTTGAGCTTAATTTTTTCAAAAAATTAAAAACCAAATGTTCAACTTAAAGATTTCTTAACACTCGTTCTTTTGATAACCCTATTTTAAAATTTCATGTAACTTATGTATAATTAAACGAAATACCACTTTCAAAACAAGCGGCAACCATCTTAAAAATTATTTTCTAACTAAAATTTCATATAACTGATGAATTAAGTGGAAATTTATTTTT
>NW_023458699.1:141206-144737 GCF_013731165.1 Rhagoletis pomonella
TGAGGACACCCGAATGAAACGCCCCTACAAAAGAGCAGCCCCAAGGCTCTAACTGCGCGCTCCTGCATCTGAAGACATGCAGAATTGCGGTGCCAGATGCGGGATTCTTGCGAGGGCGGTGGGAGTTTGGGTTTTAGTGGGTAGCCCAACACGCTTCGGTGGGAATCCCACACTCGGGGAAGGTAGTATAGAGACTAGCACCCCCGGCCAGTGCATAAAGCATTTCCCTCTCCTACGATCAAAAAAAAAACACGAAAATTTTGAAGATTGTGAAGTGTGGAGTTACAGGCTTTGATTTACTTGCCATTTCGTTATTTTTTAATGCACACTTGTCTTACGTATTACATATGAAGTGTACACATAAGTGCTAAATGCCCATTTAATTTCAAATCAGAATATGGTGTGCTTCAAAACTTATGATATAATTAATTGAGCCCCTCTTAAAAATTACATAAAAAATTCATTTGTTTTCATTATTTTTTTAATTTAAACACCTATAATTCAAAAGTTATGCAGCAAACTGATCCAAATTTTTTAGATTTACCCATATACAGTAATAAACCTTTTCGCAGTTTTTCACCAATTGGTCCCCGAGGAGTACTTTGGGTAGTGTGCAGCGTTTTAGTTTTGCGCGCACGGCAACACTTACTGGGGGGGATTAGAAAACGTTTTTCTTTTCGAGGATAAAATATATATAATTGTGTTATTTATGAACAAAATGTAGGTTAAATATAATATCAATGCTTAATTAAGAATAATATGACTAGTAAAGTACATAATTACTGCTTGTGTTTCTTTAAACAAGAAACTCAAATCGTAATTATAGCACTGAATGGATTGGATTCATGGAATCATTATCATTATTTATCAAGGAAAATTCCAAAATTCCGAATATATTTAAGTCTATAATAATAATAATAATAGGTTGGCGCTTACACATATGTTAGTGTTTGGCCGAGCTTCTCCTCCGATTTGTGGCGTACGCCTTCTAGACTTCTTTTTTCTAGACTTCAGCGGGGATCGAACCTGCGTAATCGATGTGCAAAGTCAGAAGCGTTAACCACTGAGCTATGTACACCCCGTAAACTCTTGTTGCTAATTCTTATTCCTTATTCAACCAACTACTATCAAGTGCAGCTGATTTGCCGCTATTTAAACTTGACAGCGTGATTGTTGTTTTCAATTCTATACATCCATTTGCTTATTTGCTTTATTGTATAGTTTCGGGTAGGCTCTTCCTAAACTATGTATTTGTCAATGTTATTGTGGCTTATTAACATTTCACTTTTATTATAACAACAACAACCAAGCTGTCAAGTTTAAATAGCGAGAAAAAAAAATCGCCCGAAAACTTGTCACCCGCCCATAGTAAAACCATGGAAACCAAGAGTGAAAAGTGAACCGGTTCGGGGAAAATGAGACTCATGATAAGGCTGATTTTGATTAAAAGAAAAATACTGATAAAAACCAAATATTTCACACAAACAACAAAAAATATAATCGATAATCGCATGAGGCTATTGCCTGAAAATTTTAAAATACACTTAGTGGCATTGTGCTACTATGATAGCTCGGCCTAGTAATCATATCAACTTATGTACAGTAGACTGCGTCATTCCCCATACAAAAAAAAATCGGTACTGTTTTTCCACTGGAATTATAAAATCTTTTATACTTTAAGACTTCCACCAAAATATCTGGAAAAAAATTGAGTTTTTTATTAAATAAAAACTATTTTTTTTAATATTTTTTGAAAATAATTTCCTCAGATGCTTAAAATACTTTCATAAAAATATTAAAAAAAAAATTTCTACACACATTAATACATATGTACGTATAAACCTAAACAAGTACAACTTACACATTTGACAATGTTTGATCGACTGAAACAAATTTCTACGGAATCATAATAATGAGATTTTCGATGCTGTTTTTGAACTTTTTTCCAAGACTGGTTTAAGAAAAACTTCCATAACTCAGCCAAATCCTTACCAATTTAGACTTATGAGGTATCATTGGTAAGGTGTTTTCTCACCCTTTGAATTTCTTTGCGAATAAGCTCATTCAAAGTATGGAAGAGGAAGGTAGGATAAACGCGTGTCATTCCATGTTGAATTAAGATGTTATGGTAGTTGATAAAGACAAATTTGGGACGTGAATGAGTTTGTTTCGCAAAGAAATAAAAGAGGTAAGGAAATCCTTTTCCACTGATACCTCATAAGTCTAAATCGGTAAAGTGTTGGAGCAGTTATTCAAGTTTTTCTTACACAAACCTTTGAAACAAGTGAAAAAACAGCATCAAAAACATTATTATTATGATTCCGCTGATAACATTTTTTAATATTTTTACGTAGATTTTTTGAGCTTAAACTGTGTTGTCATCTGGGGTGATTTTTTCCAAAAAATGCTTTAGAAACTATTTTTATTCATAAAAAACTCCATTTTTAGAGGTATTTTCAAACCGGTTCAGCTCACGTAAATCTTATTATTTTTCAGAAATATTTTGGTAGAAGTCTTAAAATATACAAGGTTTGGTAATCGCGGAAAACCCGCAACTTTTTTTACATTGTGCAGTAGTCGAAAATATTTTAGCCGCACCAAATTTTCACAATTTTAAAATATTATTTTTGTTGTTATTTAATTTTGGTTAGTTCCTTATAGTAAATTCTTTAGCAACATCCGTATAAATACAAGTTTAAAGGCAGTGTCACACGATTGGGTATTTGCCAAAATTTGGTGCAAATCGTATCCCAATTGTATGAATACTCAAATATTTTTCTTTATTCCAATCACGAAAATTAATTTGTTGAAGTTTTTCAATAGAACATCGCTGTACTGTACCAATCTTTTGACTACAAAAATAAAAATTTCCCATTTTTTTATTTTGTACCAATAGCCCAATATAAAAATGTACCAATCTGTATAAATGTAACAATGTAACGAGTGCCACTGCCCCAAAAATTTATGCAATTAAAAAAAAGATTAAAAAAATGTTCGTAAAAATTTCAAATTTTTTAATTAGATTCGGAGTATGCAGTTTTGTTGCCCATTCAATTCTAGTAGAATAAAGTACAAGTTTCAAATGGCTCGAAATTTGTACGAAGATTTGTTAATTTTTTTTAATATTACACAAATTTGGAAACTTGGCCCCCAAATCGGCCTTGTCGGTAACCGTTCGATCAATTTGTACCAAACTCGGTATGATTATTGTGATTGCCACATAAAGTCAAAACGCTGAAAATTGTTGAAATCGGACTAAAATTACGCCCACGTTTTATATGACGGCAAATTTTAGAAATACTTGAAACTTCGATATTTCGAATTTAAGGACGCTAATTTACACAAAATTGATACTAACAACAATCCCTTAACCCTAGAACACACACCCAGAAAATACCACGTAAACACACACCCGGGATACGTTTGTACCCGGGACCTTATTTTGCGGTTTTTTTAATGCTTATTCAACCGATTTCTATGATTTTTTTTTTGAAATGTATATTTTAATATATAACAAGTATTTTGTCTTTT
>NW_023458699.1:144837-155712 GCF_013731165.1 Rhagoletis pomonella
ACAGTGGGAAACCTGAAATAATTGAATATTATAATCGTACCAAAGGTATAGCGGTTCAAAAGTTACAACACTTCAAAGTTGAAAGTGGATACATTTGTACCCGGGTGTGTGTTCTAGGGTTAAAAATAAGTAACATTATTATGGAATTTTGGATAATAAGCGTGATACCGCCCACATGTAACTATATAAGTCTGTCTGAAATAGGAGTGGAATCACCCCTGATTACCATCTAGCGGTATTTTTCGGAACGGTGAAAAAAAACTATATTTAATACTTGCGCCGGATATCAAATGTTCGGCTCCGCCCGAACTAAAACTTGTTTACTTGTTTTCTCATATAAATGCCTAATTATGATTAAGTTCTGTTTTCTCTCCTTACTTATCAGAGAAACACACCAAATAATGTTGACCGGTTTTACTATAAAAATACTCCTCTGTGCGCTGGCGAAAATATTTATAATCGGCCTTATTGCGTAAGTCGTAAATTAGGGTAGATTGTACGACTCGACAACATTGGCATTGTCTACTGTCGTGATGAAATAAGTAAACGACGAAAATCGTCGAAAACTATACAGTGCTGCCAAGTTTGTCCGTTTTAATACACTAGTCGAGTAGAAATTTTAGGCAATGACGTGAAATTTTCGATACGATTCGATTCTCAAAAAACGAATTACATTCGACACGACTCTCGCATTGAGGGTGATCATTTCTTTTACATTATGATTTATATTATATCATGTGAAAACCTAAAAATGATATTGCAATTGAAGATTAAAAGGAACAAAATAACTTTTTAATAAACCTTGTTTTAAAATTTCTCGTTAGAGGTAATAATAGAGCAATGCCGGCCAAAACTTATGTAGTTTTGCCTTCGTGTTTTCACACAAATTTATGGTTTCGCTTGCATGCAGAAAATCTGACTAGTTAAGAACTAGCGGAGAACTAGACCCTTTGCCGACAGTACTTGTTCTAGGTCAATACCCAAGCAATGATTCAACTGCCCAGTTGTTCACGGCGATGTCATTGGCCGTGGCAATTGTCGCCCAGTGCATTATTATGCGACCCGTTTTTAACCGATTCCGTTTTGGGCAGTTTTTTTTTTATAAAAACACGTTTTTAAGATACAATTTTTGGATATTATTTTCGTTGTTTCTTTTCTTTTACAGATTCCATGTTTGTTGTATAATTTATTAAAAAAACTCACAACTGCCTCTATCGCGTTTTGGACTCACGACCAGTGATGACAGATTGTGGATAATTTCCCTATTTGAGGGATATTTTGCAGCAAAAATTATTAAAAGGGAAAAAAGGGACATTTGAAATAAAAAGGGATTTTCATTTAACACCATTATCGATGCATAATTTATCAATATTCAAGAATATTCGACACTTACGTATTTAATGTAACAGTGACCGTTTTAAGAATTGCCAGTAAGTATTCAACATAAAAACACAAAAAAGTTTCTTCATAATATTGGGTTTTAATAAACACTGAAGATAATTTATGGCAGTGGAATGGGGTATAGACGTTGCGCTGGGTATGCAATTACAGTTGCATGGCTATACTCAATCCCGACTCTTGCGTCCTCGTTCGCGCACTCTGGGCAACGTTAGCAACCCATGTGCGAGATGGGGCACCAATCCGAGTGGAGCCTTGGTTCACGGCAGAAAGAGAGGGAGCTTCGGTGGAGCAACTCCGACTTATTCGGTTTAAAGGCTCACTGAAGTCTGCAGCGTCTGTTCACCAGTAGGTGCGGCTGCAAGCGGGTGTCTGCTTGGAGCAAGCCGCTCGCTATAAAAACGTGTATTTGGTTGCGAAACCACCCCCTTCCCAGCAATGGGTTGTGCGCTGGGTTTGGAACCCGCCACGTAAAAACCACTTCCAGTGAAGAAGCAAGGCAAAGCCTCGGATGAGACCCCCTTATGATGACGACCACGGCAAACGTTTAAAGGACTAAGATTTGAGGGCATGAACCTGGAATGTCCGGACCCTTAATGGGGAAGGTGCCTCTGCCCGGCTGGTTGATGTCCTCGTAAGGAAAAAAGCTGGCATCAACGCCATCCAAGAAATGCATTGGACGGGGCAAGGCAAACAATGTCTGGGTCCTGGTGATGTCTACTACAGCTGCCATGTAAAGGAGCGCAAATTCGGAGTTGGATTTGTGGTGGGAGAGAGACTCCGTCGCCGAGTACTGTCGTTCACCCCGGTGGACGAGCGTCTAGCCACAATCCGCATCAAAGCGAGATTCTTTAACATCTTGCTCATCTGCGCACATACCCCGACGGAAGAGATGGATGAGGCATCCAAGATTCTATGAGCGCTTGGAGCGCACGTACGAGCGCTGCCCCCGTCATGATATCAAAATCGTGCTTGGCGACTTCAAGGCCAGGGTGGGCAAGGAAGGGATCTTTGCAACCACCGTCGGAAAATTCAGCCTCCACGACGAATCGTCCGACAACGGATTGAGGCTGATCGACTTCGCCGGGGCCCGAAACATGGTACTATGCATTACTAGGTTCAAGCATAAAAAGATCCATCAAGCTACGTGGCTGTCTCCGGATCGAAAAACGAGAAACCAAATAGATCATGTTGTGATAGAAGGAAGGCACGCTTCCAGTGTTTTAGACATACGAGACCCAACATCGACTCGGACCACTATCTTGTTGTGCGCCCAAATATGCAAGGAAAGCTTAACTTCGAAAAGCTGCAATCTGCTACTCAACCCTCACACCTGTTCTCAGAGAGCACCCTTCAACAAACCGACATATGCGAGCAGTAGAACCACATTTCCCGTTCATTAAGTACCGCCGCCGAACAAGTAGTCGGATTTCAGTGAGCCCTAAAGAACAACTGGTACGATGAGCAATGTCAGGAAGCTGCAGAGAAAAAAGATGCCGCCTACAGGGCCACGCTGCGATCGGGCGCAACGCGCGCTATGTGGGACCGCTATAGGGATCTGAAGAGGAAAGCGAGACGTATTTGCCGAAATAAGAAGAGAGAGGCCGAAATACGTGAGTGCGAAGAGCTTGAAATGCTGGCCGACAGGAAGAATGCTCGAAAATTTTACCAGAGATTTAGGCGACTTACTGAGGTTTTAAAGACCAGACCGTACTTAAGTTATGGAGGGAAATCTTTTCAGCCCTACTAAAGGGTAGCAGCACGGAAAGCTGTGGAGAAGAAGAACCCGAACCCGCAGTCGATGATGACGCAGTCGACGTTCCACGGCCTGACAATGACGAGGTACGTATAGCAATAACGAACAGCCTGCCAGCTAAGCTATTCAAGTACGGCGGCGAGGAGTTGATAAGGTGCACGCATCAACTCTTGTGCAGAATATGGTCAGATGAACGCATGCCCGACGCCTTGAGTTTAAGTTTACTCTGCCCAACCCACAAGAAATGTAACCCCCCCATTCGCGCCAACTACCGCAGGATCAGCCTTCTAAGCATAGGTTACAAGGTTTTATCGAGCGCATTGTGTGAAAGACTGAAGTCCACCGTCAATGCGCCTTATCAGTGTGGCTTTAGACCTGGAAAATCTATCATAGACTAGGTATTCACAATACGCCAAATCTTGGAAAAGACCCGCGAGAAAAGGTTCGACACTCACCACCTATTTGTCGACTTTAAAGCTGCTTTTAAAAGCACAAAAAGGAGTTGCCTATACGCCGCTATGTCTGAATTTGGCATCCCCTCAAAACTCATACGGCTGTGTAAAATGACGTTGAGCAATACCACCAGCTCCGTCAGAATTGGAAAAGACCTCTCCGAGCCATTCGCCACAAAACGGGGTTTCAGACAGGTCGACTACCTTTTATGTGACTTCTTTAATCTGATGCTGGAGTAGATAATAAGAGCTCCAGAACTGAACCGCTCAGAAAGAATTTACTACAAGAACGTGCAATTGCTGGATTATGCCTATGACATCGACATCATCGGTTACAAAAACCGCGAAGTGTGTTCTGCCTTTTCCAAGTTGGATAGGGAAGCAAAGCGAATGGGTCTGGTGGTAAACGAGGACAAGACGAAGTATCTTCTGTCATCAAACATAGAGTCAGCACATTCGCGCCTTGGCACCCACGTTACTGTCGACAGTTACAATTTCGAGGAAGTAGAGAATTTCGTTTACTGGGGAACCAGCAATAACTCCGATAATAATGTCAGCATTGAAATCCAACGCAGAATCACTCTTGCCAACAAGTGCTACTTTGGACTGAGTAGGCAATTAAGGAGTAAAGTTCTCTCTCGACGTACCAAACCCACGCTCTATAAGTCACTCATCATGCCCGTGATGGTATATGGCGCAGAAGCATGGACAATGACAACATCCGATGAGGCGGCTCTTGGAGTGTTCGAGAGAAAGATTTTGCGGAAGATTTACGGGCCTTTGCGCGTTGGTGACGGCGAGTACCGCAGACGGTGGAACGATGAGCTGTACGAGCTTTACAACGACATGGACATAGTGCAGCGGATTAAAATATAGCGGCTCCGCTGGCTTGGCCATTTCGTTCGAATGGACACCGATGCTCAAGCTTTGAAAATATTCAACTCGGAACCCGCTGGTGTTAGCAGAGGAAGAGGGAGGCCCCCACTGCGATGGAAAGATCAGGTGGAGGAGGACTTGGATTCACTTGGCGCTTCCAATTGGCGTCAGTTGGCACAGAAGAGAAACGACTGGCGTGCTTTGCTGAACTCGGTCAAAATCGCTTTGGCGGTTACAGCGCCAAAAAAGAAGGAGAAGAAGCTAATTTATGACAGTAGTAGATGTTTTTAAATTATTTTAGACCTTTAGTGAGTAATCTACCGACCACTGAATTTCGAAAGAATATTATATATAAACATACGTATATTAAGGTAACATGAATGTTACTTTTTTACTACTTAAATCAGTGGTGCGCAGCGATAAATTTTTAAGATGTGGGTAATTGTGGGATTTTCCCCCCGATTTTCTTGGGTAATTAAACAGAGAATATCTGGCATCACTGCTCGCGACCAACAATGCTTGAATCGAAAGTCTTCTCGCTGAGCTACTTTCGTATTGTACGAGAAGTGAGAATTTGTACATTTACACCGCAAGTTTCAACTGTCCCGCTCTCCAGCCTTTTGGCAGTAGTTCGGAGATAGTTCTGAAATATGTAGTTCGGAACTAGCACTTTGCAAGACTAGCTGACTTCTAAAAGTCAATTGCTTTGCATACGTACAAAGTATAAGGTTCCATAACGTCGAACTAAAAAATATTGACAATGTATACTGTTCAAAAACGCAGCCGAAGAAATATCGAAAGGTGGCGGTCGAGAAATCAGCGCAATAGAAACAAAGTTGATGCTTAGTTTCTTATTGGTTAGCATTGGTGTTTTAGAAATGGAAAATTCAGAAAAATTGTTCATTGCTATATTGAATATTTAAAGTTTGCAATGTATATGGTTGCAATGTGTCGCAACTCTGCATATGCAAACAGTTTATATACCGCAGTATAACAGTATCCAAACATTGTATTGATATATGTTTTGGAAGTCAGCCACTGTCTCTAAATTTTACTGCAGGGTTCTCACACGCGTGACACGCACACTTATGCAGATGCTTTAGTATTTGTGTGGCCGGCTTTGCTTTCGACTCAACACATCAATACGCTTGACACCAATCTATTGCAAAATAACCCTCCTACGTCCAATTTCATAAATTTGCAGGCAAAACACCGGACTGTCTGGTCAAAAATAGGACTCCTGGCAACGCTGTATGTATGTACAATGTACATATGTACATTGTACATATGTACATATTTATGTGTTTTGGTTTACACATTAGTCTACTTCGATTTTAGTAGAAACGGACAACTTAACCAGAGATGAGCAAAAAAAATATTTTGTTTAGTAAAGTGTATGTATACATATTTTAATAGGTATTCTTCATAGACATCTTTCAACTTTTAATCTTCGTTGTATAAGAGTCCTTTAAATCTGGATTTAACCGTGTTCATTTTATGTTTGCATAATACTTACACCGAAGACTATCGCTCCGTCCTTTAAAAAACGTTTCCTCTATTTTCCCAGTGTTAAAAAAATATTTTATTTGTTGCAGCAAGTCCACCCTATTTTCATAATATTCCCAACGTATACTTGGCTTTTTATTGTCACCATCGTCATACAATGTTAATTGCTCAGCTTTGCCATCGCGTTGTGAGTAAGGTGAAAAGCGGTTATGAATGGCTCCAGCGTATTCTATAGTTTTTTCTAAATTGGGGAATCTTTCTTCAAATTCCTTAAGTCCAATATGTAGTTTAATAACCCATGATAGAATGGTGTCTAAATGCTTTTCTTCCCTCAATGTACGTACGCTTTCTGTTATGTTTTCCTTAGATCCCGCAGGATATATACGCATTTCAGGAGGCTCTCCTGGCAATAAATGCTGCCAGTCATTGTTATCTTGTAAGTTCCAACGTATTTCAGTCACCCTCTGATACTTTTGCATATTAACATAATAATTTTGATGATCCCACACGCTATCAATAATTATATACTGCTTGCAATAAGTTTCACAAATGAAGCCAGTTGACGGTTCAATAAACCGCACCTTAGGTGGCTCAGCCACTTCATCGCCTTCATCGTTTATATATGTTTTCTTTGGTTTAATACTCCATGGAGCATTATCGACAATAATAACCCATGCATGAGACCGTCTAAAATGGTATTTATCCACAGCAATCAATTCCATTTCCTAATTAAGTTTATACTGAATATTAAAAAAATAAAATTCATTTAAAACCAGTTTAATACCTCCAATTCCACCCGTTCTGCTTCCTCGCGAACGCGTCTTTCATAGTCTTCTTTTAGTTTCATCATACCTGCCATGTTTTCTTCTAGGTGACTTTCAAAATCAGGAATTGTACGCAGTTTATATTTCTCACCCGCTGCACTTTTGGACTTCTCCTCCTCTTCCGTTTTTATGTCCTTTATCTGATGTGGGAAGAGTATATGGCGTTGATCGTTTAAAACTGTATTTGCACGTGCAACTCCAGATGCTACCATAGCCGGGTATCCAGCGCCAATTAGCAAACTGCAAAGAAGAGTGGCGATTTCAAAACTATTTCCTCGCCGACGCCGAAGAACACTTGCGGGGGAGATCAAACGAGCTGGCTGGAATATAAAAGATGATTTATAAGTATGCACGTGTGTTAAGTTAAACCAAATCTCAACGGAAAAAATAAAATGAATCTCCAAACAATGAGAAAACGCTAGGAAATGATTGAATGTCTCAACTTGAAATACATTTTTAAAGGCATGGACCCAAACATTGGTATTCATTCCACAGCTGACATTACCCTAATAACACAAAACTCTAAGTGTGAAGAACATTTGTTTTGCTGATGTACATATTGTAAAATGGTTTTATAACGCTCAGCATGCAGACTTATTTTTATAAGCCTCTTCTTTTATACAGTGTTTTCTCCCATTTCATGATTAACTCTTGTAGGGGCACCAACGTGTATATACCAATTCATGCCCCCATATCGTCTGGCCAGGTAAAAGCTTTCAGTTTATTATTTTTTATGATTACATACATGGGCGTATCCAGGTAGGGGCCACATTTTGTCCTATATATTCAATAATAGTACCAGAAAATGCTCGCTTAATATTTTCGGCGCCCCTAACTTTCAAGTTTTTTGCTATGTAAATACTGTTCCGGAATAGAATGCACGACATATTCATTAACATTATAAACTATAAAAATATGTTGTTTCTATTCCTAAATCTTGTTGTAAAATGATGGATGCGGTAACACTAACGCTTAAAAGATTTTCTTGACAAACTGGACTACGCGGCAGCCCTGCTTTTACTAATTTTTTCTTTAATGGTTTTGTTAAAATTAATTTTTCGTTTTATTCATCAACAAAAGCTAGTCCTTCGAGCCGGATCGTGCTATACTAAACATGGAATAAACTACATAAACTACAATTATGCAAAGAGACTGGACAGACTTAGTACAACTACGCGACCGCCTTAAAGGCTCAATTTCGTGCACGCTCCACAATGGGCCATATGACGACATTAGCCGGAAAAAAATCGAAGTGGAATTTTGAAGTTTTGATAATTCCAACCTGTTAAGAAATGCCCAATTACACAGAAAAAATTATCCTGTGGTTTTAAAGCCCTTTTTAGTAGTTTTTGTAGGTAAAACTTGATCTTTTGAATCTTTGTTTTCTAAAAATTACACAAATCAAATGGACATTATTTATCACAGTGGTATGCCAGAACGCTGAAAAGACTGTATTGAACATACAAAATGTTGGTCTTTTTTATGAAATAACAAGAAAGAAAGTCTAAGTTCGGGCGGAGCCGAACATTAAGTACCCGGCGCAGGTACTAAGTATATGATTTTCACCTTTGCGAAAGCTACCGCAACACGGTAAGCCGGTGTGTATCAATTTTGAGTAAATTAGCGTCCTTAAATGTCGAAATATTGAAGTTTCAAGCTTTTCTGAAATTTGCCGTTATATGAAAAGTGGTCGTAATTTTAATCTGATTCCAATAACTTTCAACGTTTTGCTTCAATGTGGCAAGCACAATAATCATACCGAGTTTGGTACAAATTCGTAGAACGGTTACCGAGATACATATATGTGATCATAAGTGGGCGGTGCCACGCCCATTTTCCAAAATTTTATCATAAGCGTATTTCTTGGCAAAGAATTGTTGCAAGCATCAATTTTGAGTAAATTAGCTTTAATATTTGTTTATTTATCGTAGATTTCGTATTTCTCCAAATTACCGTTATATGGGAGGTAGGCGTGGTTATTGTCCGATTTTAAAAATTTTCGGCCATTTGGTATGCTGTAGCAAGACTAACAACTGTGCCAAGTATGGAAGATATTGGTTCAACTGTTACCAAGATATACACATGTATCCATAAGTGGGCGTGGCTACGCCCATTTTCCAAAAATGTATAATATTCTTATTTTTCGTCTAAAAATTATTGTAAATATCAATTTTGAGTGAATAATCTTCAGTAGTTACTAAAATATCGCAGTTTTCGTATTTCTGAAAATTACCGTTATATGGGAAGTAGGCGTGGTTATTGTCCGATTTTGCCCATTTTCAATACCAACCGTCCTACGCCCGAAGGAAGTGCACGTACCAAGTTTCGTTAAGATATCTCAATTTTTACTCGAGTTATCGTGTGCACAGACGGACGGACAGACAGTCACCGCTTAATCGATTTCTCTTTTCATTCTGATCATTTATGTATACATTTGTCTATATCTATCTCGATTCGTTTTGCCTGTTACAAACAACCGTTATGTGAAGAAAGTTATAATACCCTTGTGCACAAGTGCGCTCGGGTATAAAAACAATTAATATGTTATGACGGATGTAGCTACAGTAATGTGTCAATTAGGCGTTTTTTCGTAAAAAAATATGAACAGAGTCGACTTTTTTTGGACAATATAAACAATGTACTGTCATGCACTTTTCTTAAAATTTTTTTGTGAGACTCTTAATGATTCCTACTTTTAGATACTGCTTAAGCTAGACTTTACACAACCTTGCAACAATGTCAAATTCCATATTATATCAAGCAGAATCTGTACGAAAAAATGTTCATAGGTACCCTCGAGTTGCGACTGATGAAGCAGATGAAAGTTCACACCTCGACAGTGACATTTCGAAGACATAACTCAAAATATATACAGGGTGTCCCAGAAGTAACGTGCCAAACTTTAGAGGAAGGTAGGTGGATGGATGAGCTACCTGTTAAACAAAAAATGTTCAGGTAAAAGTGTCACCGTTTTTGAAATATTTACATTTTTTCGAATTTAAAAAAAATCGTGCCTTTTCATGTGTTTTCTTTAACTGCAACTACAAACCGGGCAAAACTTAGTAAATTTTTTATGTAAAATACTTCCAGATTGTTGCCTCTCCATACTCAAATGCAATGTAGTTAAAATATATTAAGGAACCATCATAAAATTAGGACTATTTCTGGATTTTTAACTTTTTGATATTTTCTTCCCCAACTTTGACTATCTCGGGTGAAAAAAAATGTACTGAGCTATAACTTTACATTACATAAAAAAATTGCTCATTTAATAAAGATTTCAGGAAGGTGTCACACTTACTGTTTTGAATAGAAAAAAAAAGTTATAGCCGCTTTTGTGGGTAAAGGACTGAGACACGCTAGAATGTATTTAATAGATTTAAATTGAATTTGCTCTTGTTACCGTCAAATGATATGCTAAATAGTACAAAGTTACATTATTACCTGCTCCTGACATTATTTTGTGTTACTTACCGGAATTAGTTAAAGTGGATTTTGTGAAATTGGACCCTTCGAACATTGTGTTATTAATACTATGACAGAGAACACGCAGTATACGTCGCATGAATATGCGGATATTCACCTAATTTACGGTGAAGCTTGCTGTAATGCCAGAGCTGCTCAAAGACTCTATGCAGAGCGATACCCCAATCGTCGACATCCGGGTCGTGAAGTATTCGCCCGGACCCATAGAGAAATATATGAAGGTAAGTGATTTTTACACCTTTCTTGTTTGCTTGCTTGTTAATTATCATTTTTCACTTTTTTAAGGTCGCATACCTGGAAGGCGTGGCGGCGAGACAGGACGTCCTGCAACGGTAGATGTTAAAGTTGTGTTAGTGGAACTAGGTCCATCGACTTCGGGGAGAATGATGGAAAGACGGACTGGAATACCAAAAACTATAGTTCACAAAGCTTTAATACCATCCCTACCACATTCAACGTGTTCAGGCTCTACAAAAGAGAGATTACCTGTCGAGGGTTAGATTTTGCCGTGAAATATTGCGAATGTATGAATCAGGCCCCAACTTTTTTAATAAAATAATTTGGAGCGAATAATCAT
>NW_023458699.1:155722-168451 GCF_013731165.1 Rhagoletis pomonella
CATGTATATCTTATTTCACGTGAACCCATCCTTCACACAAAATATTGATAGATATAGCCCTTGTTATAGACTCTAGTCCGATTTCCGGTAATAATAATAATAATAATAATAATCCCAACGGTTTTTACCCTCCATTCCCGCCCATCCGCACGAGGGGCGCAGTCCGCATGACGTACGGAACCAATATTTTAAATTTTTGTGCCGAGTCACGAAAGGCAGGAGTTTGTTAAGTGTCGAGATCTAAAACTGTTCAGCTACAGAACTAAATTCATCAGCTGATTTTATGTATTTATGTCCATAATTCACTTATTGAGAGAGGAGAGTATCGCTTTCTTAATGCTGAAAAGCGGATCTGATATATCTACGGTGACCATCCGTCTTGTATTATACGGGACAGTCCTCTTTTTTGACCCATTGTCCTGGTAATTTATTTATTTTATACGGGACGCCAAATGTTCTATATTTTTTTTAATGTCCTGTATTTGTCCCGTATTCGGTGTTCCGACGCCTTAACAGCTCATTAAAATGGCATGCCTATGAACGAGTTTTAAGTGATGTTGGTATATGATCGTAATTTTCTTTATAAAAAGTTATTATTTTCTAATCTGAATGCCTGTGATTCGAGTCGAGGAAGACATACAGGGGCCACTACATGAAATTAGGCCTCGATATTGTAGTAAGTTTTGGCTATTTTCCTTAGTTTATTATTTATTTTATGAAAGTAAAGCTCTTTTCCTAACAAACACGATATAATACTAAATTTCCAACTTAGTGCAAAGACTATAAAAATCAATTCTGCAATGTTTCGACAAAATTTCAAATTTTTTAATTAGAATCTGTAGAAAAAATTTGGTTTGCAATCTTGTAACTCATTATTTTGTATGAAAAAAATGCGTAACACCCTCAACAAAAAAAAAATTGCCAAAAATTAGTGGTAAGGCTTACCGACTTAAAATTGCTCTTTGTTATACTAAAATTTAACGAATTTTTCGTAACAAATTTACGGGGCAAAAATTTGGAGAAATTTATCCTACAAATTTGTAATGTTACTATAAGGATACTGCTTAAGAGAAAACAGTGTGGAAAGAATTTCAAAAATTATATTTTGTCCCGTATTCTGCTTTCATAAATATGGCCACCGTAGATATATCAAAGGTGCTGGAGTGAGAGTTAAAATCCTGGCATAAGCAACGGAGTGGGTCGTGCAATTCAAAATCGGTTTTACAAGCTTTCAGAAATATGGGACAAAAGTGTCTTGATACGCGTGAGGGAACATTAAAGCTTACATCAGCAAGAAGAGACGGACTTGAAATTGAGCCTGTCAGTAATTTAACCATAAAAATTATACCAAGCATTTCCCGGCGACTGGCAAGTGTAGGAAGGTTAATAAGTTTTAAGCGACTCTTATAAGGTGGAAGACTATATTGAGAATCCCATCGGAAATTTCTTAAAGCAAAAAGTAGGAATTGTTTTTGAATTGATTCTATCTTGTCTGAGTAAATTTGGTACCTTGGATTCCAAACCACCGAGCCGTATTCCAGAATCGGCCTAATTAATGTTGTAAACAGGGTTTTAGTGATATAAGGGTCACTAAATTCTTTTGACCATCGTTTCACAAATGCAAGTACACCTTTAGCCTTGTTGACTGTCACATTAATGTGAAGATTAAAATTAAGCTTAGGATCCATTGTGATACCAAGGTCCACAAAATTGTATACCTGTTCCAGGTTATGGTTACCTATTATATAAGAAACTGGCAGAACAGCTCTTCGCGAGAAGCACATTACTTTACATTTCTTAAGATTTAGAGGCATAAGATTTACTTTGCACCAGTAAGCCATGCTGTTTAAGTCTGATTGTAGCAAAGACCTTTCTTTAATTGAAACGTACGATTTATAAAGTTTTACATCATCTGCATACATTAAAATTTTGGAGAATTTTATATCTGTAGAAATATCGTTTATAAAAAGCAAGAACAGAATCGGGCCTAGGTGGCTACCCTGAGGGAGTCCTCAAGTAACATCAATGACGTCAGAGATAGTATTTTTAAACAATACCCTTTGTGATCTATCATAGAGGTATGAAGAGATCCAACGTAGAAAATTAGGTGGAAGACCAAGAAGATCAAGTTTATAGATGAGCAACGAGTGGCACACTTTGTCAAATGCTTTACTGAAATCAGTATATATAACATCAACAGTTTTGCTCTCACTAAATGCTTTTGAGATATAGGATGTTAATTCAAGTAAATTTGTAGAAGTTGATTTGCCCTTGCAAAATCCATGTTGACTGTATGAAATGCTTGAGGTGATAGAATGCATCAACCGATTTGTTATAATTGCTTCAAATGATTTAGGAATTGCAGAAAGCTTAGCTATGCCTCGGTAGTTCTCCACTGAAGACCTGCTACCGCTTTTATGTAAGGGGGTTATGAACGATTCCTTCCATAAAGTTGGAAAAACGCCCTCTTTAAGAGACAAATGAAATAAGGCTGTTAACGGCTCATAGAGATAATCAGCACAATTTCTAAGAAAACAAGTGGGGATCTGGTCAGGACCATAACTAAAAGACTGCTTTAAGGACTTCAGGTAAACTAAAACATCATCGGGAGATATTATAGGGTTATGTATTGAGTTAATTGGACTTAGTTTAAAAGGATAGTCAAAGTATGCTTGGGAGTTAGTGGAATAATTGGATTTAAAGAACTGAGCGAACATGTTAGAAATTGTTTGATTATCACCAGAGACGGTATTTTGATACTTCATGGCGGAAGGAAACCCACGTACATTTCGCTTGGAGTTTACGAAATCATAAAATGATTTGGGGTTATATATTATACGTCGTTTGATTTTACACAAGTAATCTTTATAACACTTTTTGTTTAATTCAAAGAACTTGTATTAATAACACAATGTTCGAAGGGTCCAATTTCACAAAATCCACTTTAACTAATTCCGGTAAGTAACACAAAATAATGTCAGAAGCAAGTAATTATGTAACTTTGTACTATCTAGCATGTCATTTGACGGCAACAAGAGCAAATTCAATTTAAATCTATTAAATACATTCTAGCGTGTCTCAGTCCTTTACCCACAAAAGCGGCTGTAACTTTTTTTTCTATTCAAAACAGTAAGTGTGGCACCTTTCTGAAATCTTTATTAAATGAGTAATT
Organism: Rhagoletis pomonella; assembly: GCF_013731165.1. Lineage (NCBI taxonomy): Eukaryota > Metazoa > Arthropoda > Insecta > Diptera > Tephritidae > Rhagoletis > Rhagoletis pomonella. Next base: position 158,895 of record NW_023458699.1, read on the forward strand.
TTTTTATGTAATGCAAAGCTATAGCTCAGTACATTTTATTATTTTACATAAAAAATTGCGCGGTTTGTAGTTGCAGTTAAAGAAAACACATGAAAAGGCACGATTTTTTTTTTAATTCGAAAAAATGTAAATATTTCAAAAACGGTGACACTTTTACCTGAAAATTTTTTGTTTATCAGGGAGCTCATGTTTGTAAATGTAGGTGTATCCATAACCATATCACAAGTAGTCAGCGTTGCCACAGACAAATTTTTTTTCCCACCAAAATTTCCTACATTAACCAACCAAAACCTACAAAAAATTTTTTTGAGTTTTAAAATTTGTTTTCAATGTCAAATGTTTTAAAAACATAGTTAACATAACATTTAGTAAAACTAAAACACAACTAGATTAATAAAAACAAATTAACATGTCTTTGACTGTCTTATTCCCTTTGACTTCCGCTAGTAGGCAGCACTTTTAGATTATTCCCAGCTAGCTCCTAAGTAGGTCTGCAGTGTATCCTTTTCCTTCCGTTTTAAAAGACTCTAAGGCCTTTAACGCTGCCTGGGTGTCCGACATAATATTTATTCTGGCCTCATTTGCCTTCTACGATGACATTCGCGAACACAGACTTCAATTGGGAAGACTTCCGCCTGAAATATGGTTGAGTACCAGCCCATTGGCAGACCTTTCTGGAATCTTGGTCCAAGTACGTCATAAATTATATCGCTACCTAAAGGTGAACAGGTGCCTAGTCCATTTTTTTCGAAGTTTAGTTGATCCAAACCTCATATAACTTCTTTGGCACTAACTGAAATTTAGCGTAAAGGTTTATATTACATTTACATTGAGCCCAAATGCGCATTTCAAATGAGTCATTTAAAAGTCGTTTACATTTTCTCATTCGCATTTCCTCTGACAGTTAATTTTAAACGTCTGTTTTATATTATTTACATTTTTAAAAAGGGAAAAAATGGAATTAAATTTGGTAAATTCGGTTATTATTGCCGAATTGAATCGTCTGATTCAAATGCAAGCTGGAGTTGAAGCTCTTGCGCAATCCAGCAGTTGTTATAAACAAAAGCGGCTGCGGATAAGGGCGGAAAAAAAGAGATTTCTTATGCACCTGAACATGTTGGTGCAGCTGACCAGTGGAAGGCAAAAACGCCGCAAGCGATTTTGGAGAAAGGTAAAATATTTAATATAATTATTACAGCAAATAGCGCTGCGACCTTACTAGAGCTGCCGAGTTATACGCACCAAAAGAAAGGCTGAGAACTTTTGACTAGTTTTGCAAGAGTCAAGTCCTCTTAACAGAAATTTAATAAAACACAAGTATTAAGAAATATTATAACTTTACCCAATTTTCAGCCTCGTCAGAGTAGTTTTTGGGAACAAGAAGTTCCAGAGAGCGACGATGATTTCTTCAAAGAAAATTTTCGAATGAAAAAAGAAACTTTTGACGAATTGGTTATGGCCATGCGAAATATGAAAAAAAAAGCTTCAAATTTTGGACAACCAATTGCTTTAGATAAAAGGATTGCAGTCGCGGTGTATACTCTGGGATCTTCCGCAGAATACAGAACTATAGGAAATCTGTTTGGTATTTCCAAGTCAGCAGTATGTATGATTCTGAAGGACTTTTGCAAGGAAGTATGGAGGGTAATGCAACCTACGTACCTTAATAAGTATCCTCTGAGTGAAGCTACTGTTCGAGAATGTGTGAATGGTTTTGGAAAATTGGGATTCCCCCAATGTATCAGCGCTGTTGGTAAATTTTAAAAATATACTCATACAGACGCATTGTATTTACGTAAATCATACTTAGATGGTTGTCATATTGAAGTTCGTCCCCGGTCTAGTGACGCAACTGACTACTATAACTACAAAGGCTGGTACTCCACAGTATTACTTGCATCAGTGGATTATAGGTTGGTATTGAATATATGCCTAAAAAGTAAATGCTCACATTGTTTATTATAGGTACAGATTTATGTATATAAACGTAGGCACCCCTGGACGGTGCAACGATTCCCACATTTTCGAGAAATCTGCTTTGAAACAGCATCATCAAAACCCTGTCCTTACGCACTTGTCTACGCAAATAAACGGAGTTAACGTTCCAGTTGTAATGCTTGGAGATTCAGCTTTTCGGTTTTCGGACATATTAATGAAACCTTATCCATATAGAGAGAATGCTAGCTTCAGTGAAAAAAACTTTAATTATGCCCTGTCTAAGTGCAGAAGGGTAGTCGAGAATGCATTTGGTCATCTCAAAGCTAGATTTAGAAGAATTGGAAAAGGTCTTGATAACCGAATTGACAATGTAAATTTAATAATTAAATGTGCTTGTGTTTTACATAATTTTTTAAACGAGAAAAACGATTGCATAAACAATCGCTGGATGCAACAATTACGGGAGCAGGAGGAAACCGTAGTCCGACCGCAGCCGGAGTTTAATTGTACCCTGACTGATAATAACCTCACAGCGGAAAATATAAGATCTGCTATAGCAATGTTCTTAGGTAAGCATAAATTTCTATGTATCTTTATTTATTATTTATTTATACATATTTATATCTATTTATTTATGTTTTTTGTTAAAACAGTTAGACAGCCACTACCCGCTTGATTTTCGACGCAACTCTTATATGTTGCAACTAAGTACATATTGATCCAGGTAATAAACTATCTACCTGCCAAATTTCAAGCAAATCCATTCAAACTCACAAATATACAAACTTTCGCATTTATAATGTTAGTATTAAGCAGGATCCCTTACTTTATTTTATCTATTGTAAACTATTTCACATGAAAAAAATAATCTACATTTTAACAATTACTATTATTGCTCTGAAAATAAATGAATTAGTAATGGACTAAATTTAATTTGTTTTTTAATCACTGTCTTTAATGATTTTTATTATTTAAAATTTGTAAGAGTGAGTTTTGAAACTTTTTAGAATCGCTTACAAATTCTTCTAACAAAACATTCCGTCGCTCCTCTATATTAACTAATTTTGAATCGATAACGTTCTCTTCCTGATGCATTGTTTTTATTAGCTCTTTCGTCTCTTGAATTTCCGTTATGAGACTTGCGTTTAACTTCTGCTTTTTCGATTTGGAGCATCCAGCACACTCGACCTCTACCGGAGCGAGGGAGTCAGAGCAGGAAGCCCCAGAAATGTCCAGTACTTCCGACGATGGAGTGTTAAATAAATACTCTGAAATTGTGTTTGTACATAAGTATTTAAATTAAATACGCACATATATAATAAATGATCAATTTCATATACATACCTATGGATACACTTTCTTCAACAAGTTCTTCTATGTTATTGCATTTAAAACCACCTATAATGGCATGTACTCGCTGATAGTGTGGCCAGTCTGATGGTGATCCACCTGACACACCAATATTCCCCTTTTCTTTCCTGAAAGCAATTGTAAACATAAGAGATATACATTTTAACGCCAGTATATTATATATAATAGTTAGCTTACCTATATTTCCCAGTGAGGTTATTTATTTTTGACCGCACTTCCTCACTGCTGACACACACTCCAGCGTTTTTAAGGGATTCTGCCATCTGTTTAAAGATGTGGCCGTTCTTCCTGGCCCCACGCAGGTCCACTATATTTGCTTCCCATATTTCCAGCAGCATCTCCTCCGCAAACGGCGACCAATTAGTTTTTTTCTTTTTTGCACTCTCCATTTACTAAACATGTTTGTAAGAACATATTTTTTATTTATTATATAAAATATTTCAAATGAAAATACTAACCGTTTACTTTTGATTGTTCCAGATTTTTTATTAATTGTGTAGACATTCGATTGACAAGTGTCAAAAATAAGCAAAAGCCTTGCCAGGGCTATATTTTTTGATGCGTTCGAGAAAATATGTCATGTTGGAACGCATTTCGTTCATGATTTTGCTTAAATGCGTTGTAATGCGTCATTTTGGAAATGTGAATTTGTATGAGGAAATGCGTGATTTAGCTTCGCATTTCAGATTTCTCGCCCAAATGACGCATTTGGGTTAATGTAAATGTAATATTAACATCCTCATTAATGTTTGAGTGTAGTGGCAGAAAGGTTTCAATAAATAATGCGACAATATGACGCTGTCGATCGTATCATTCGTTTAACCGTGCCCACGCCGTATCGTAAGACTTATCAGTAACTGGAATATGCAGTAACATTTGTGCGGCCTCTTCATTTAAAAACGATTTCAGATAGTGGAATTTCTGCGTGTTAGTGATGTTAGATTTTTCATGGACAGCACTAACAAAGAGGCCTTTAATCGATAGTCACGCCTTATACAGGCCCGTAAACGGCGGTATAATAATTTTTGGCAAGTCGTTTTCCTAGGATGCAGCTGCTTGTATGGGCCTGCACTATAGGCAAAACACGAGTTTTTTTTTCAAAATCGTAGATCTTCACTTAGAAAAGAGATAATGGAATGAAAATTTTTTTTTCGTGAAGATAAATGATCATATAATATAGGAAAACTATATAGAGAAATTACAACAACAATAACTTAACCCTCAAAATACCGTTCAAAATGTCGCTTTTTTTAATTTTGGATTTTGGCTCCCATTCCACTAAAAACGATATACTTAATACACCATTAGCATTGTTTCTGAAAGATTTCTCTTTATTTTATCTTAAGACTCGATTTTTGGGACATTGGATGCTGTACCCGAGTGGCCAGATTGGAAAACGAAAAGCTTCCTTTAAACTCCAATAACTCGTAAACTATCAGCTTTCACAAAAAAATGTTTATAACAAAAATGGTTATACTGGTCGATGCCTTTCGAAAGTGCAGCATTTAACCCTTTAATGCAGAGTCTGTCATATGTGAAACGCTTTTTAACCGTTTCAACGCAGAGGAAAAATATTCACAATATGCTTTTGAACGTTCTTTTTCACATGTTGACGTAGATATTAATCGGAGAAAATTTTCCCATAGTAAAATAATAATAAGAAAAATAAATTTAAAAAAAAAATAAAAATATTAAAAATAAAAAAATAAATTAAAAATAAAAGTAAATAAAAAGTACGTTGAAAACATATTGAGAACCTTTTGCCTCTGCCTTGAAGTGGTTAAAAAGCGTCTCATATATGACAGACTCTGCATTGAAGAGTTAAATGCTGCACTTTCGTAAAGATATCAACCAGTTTAACCATTTTTGTTATATAAAATTTTTTGTGAAAGCTGATAGTTTACGAGTTATTAGAGTTTAAAGGAAGCTTTCCTTTTTCCAATCTGGTCACTCGGGTACAGCATCCAATGTCCCAAAAAACGAGTCTTAAGATAAAATAAAGAGAAATATTTCAGAAACAATGCTAATTGTGCATTAAGTGTAGCGTTTTCCAGTGGAATGGGAGCCAAAATCCAAAATTAAAAAAAAGTGACATTTTGAACGGTATTTTAAGGGTTAAGTTATTGTTGTTGTAACTTCAGTGTAGTTTTTCTTCATTATATGATCATTTATCTTCACGTAAAAAAAATTTTCATTCCATTATCTCTTTTCTAACAGAAGAGCTCCGATTTTGAAAAAAACTCGTGTTTTGCCTATAGTGCGCCGCCGTGAACTGTTGCAAAAATGATGCTTGCCGTTCAACTAATTTCGCAAGAGAGATTGACTGCTCTTCTGTAACCAGTCGTTGCAACTCGTACGGCAATGTGCGAAGCCGGCCACATGCTGGCATAACCTTGTCTTCGTATATTTCAAATTCCACGTTTGGATCTGTATAATCCGCTTCTTTGCTGAACTTATACATCGCTGTGGTTATGGTGGTGAGTAGGAATGGGATCCCTTGATCCCTTACGAGTTGCAACCACTGGTTACAGAAGAGCAGTCAGTCTCTCTTGCGAAATTAGTTGAACAGCAAGCATCATTTTTGCAACAGTTCACGGCGGAGCCCATACAAGCAGCTGCATCCAAGGAAAACGACTTGCCAAAAATTATTATACCGCCGTTTTCGGGCCTGTACAGGGCGTGACTATCGTTTAAAGGCCTCTTTGTTAGTGCTGTCCATGAAATCTAACCTCACTAATACGCAGAAGTTCCACTATCTGAAATCGTTTTTAAAGGAAGAGGCCGCGTAAATGTTATTGCATATTCCAGTTACTGATAAGTCTTACGATACGGCGTAGGCACGGTTAAACGAACGATACGATGACCGCGTCATATTGCCGCATCATTTATTGAAACCTTTCTGGCGCTACCCTCTTTCTTCGCCGAAATTTTTTGTACGCCTCTCTTTTTCGCTATCAACTTTTGAGCACGCGTATCTATTCGTATCTAGTGCGTATGTACTTATGGATAAGTCTGTACAGTAAAATGAATCATTATACGCAGTTAATTTGTTTTTATTAATCTAGTTGTGTTTTAGTTCTACTAAATGTTATGTTAACTATGTTTTTAAAACATTTGACATTGAAAACAAATTTTAAAACTCAAAAAAATTTTTGGTAGGTTTTGGTTGGTTATGGTAGGAAAAAAAATTTGTCTGTGGTGAGCTCCCTGATAAACAAAAAATTTTCAGGTAAAAGTGTCGCCGTTTTTGAAATATTTAAATTTTTCCAATTTAAAAAAAATCGTGCCTTTCCTGGTGTTTTCTTTAACTGCAACTACAAACCGGGCAATTTTTTATGTAAAATACTTCCAGATAGTTGCCTCTCCATACTCAAATGCAATGTAATTAAAATATATTAAGGAACCATCATAAAATTAGGACTATTTCTGGATTTTTAACTTTTTGATATTTTCTTCCCCAACTTTGACTATCTGATATGACTTGTACAGAGCTATCACTTTACATTACATAAAAAAATTTCTCATTTAATAAAGATTTCAGAAAGGTACCACACTTACTGTTTTAAATAGAAAAAAAAAGTTATAGCCGCTTTTGTGGGTAAAGGACTGAGACACGCAAGAATGTATTTAATAGATTTAAATTGAATTTGCTCTTGTTACCGTCAAATGACATGCTAGATAGTACAAAGGTACATAATTACTTTCTTCTGACATTATTTTATGTTACTTACCATGACCAAAGCAAACGTCAAGCTGTGAAGTTCTACTTATATTGTGCTCTGATTTGCCTTTGTATTTTGCAAAGTTTATTGTGTTAATTCTAGTAAAAGTTGCTATAAAAAGTGCTTACGAGCATCTTAGTGTGATAATAATCGAAGCTAAGTGAAAGTTTTGTGGTTTTTGTGGTTTATATTAAATTTAATTAAATTTCACTAGCATACATCTAATCTTGCCGAGTCATTTGTTGTTATCATTGTTGTTGTAATTCCTTTGTAGTTAACTGAGATCGTTTCTATTTTTGCACATTTCTTTTTGCTCTTTTTGGTTACTTCTTTTATTATTTCTTGTCACAGCTGTTTGCGTTGCGTTTATTAAGTGTCACAATACAGAGATACTCAAACTGTTCGCTACATATATTTTTAAGCTAAATACATCAGCTCCTAAATTGTTGTGTGTGTTGTGTTAAACTTATTTTGCTTGTCTTTTATTAACATAAGTGTTATTAAATCTTTCAATATGAAGTGTGGTCTTGATAACTGCCAAATTAAAAGCGAATCTGAACGCTACTTATCGTGCTGGCTCTGTGATGGTATTTGCCATCTAAAATGTGCTGGTTTGACAGGAAGAATTCTGGACGCTATTAATGATGGCAAAGGTCTTCGCTGGTCTTGCTTAAAGTGCAGGTCAACCGAAGTTGATCTCTTTAAGTTGTTTAGGCAAACCAGAAATGGGTTTTCTGAGGTAGGGAGAGAGTTGTCGGTACTGACCGAAAAATTTAAACATTATGAAAATGTATTTAAATCTTTTAAATGCTTAGATACCGTACAATCTATGAAGGACATTCGTGTGTCAAAACGTAAGCGTCTTCATAGTCCGCCTAATGAAAGGACCGTTCCACGTCAGAACAATCTTCCTAATGACTTAATTAATCTTTCTTCTCCATGTCCACAGACAACGGAGTTATCTTCCTCAAAAGAACATATATCAAAGTCTGCTTCTAATAATAACGACCCTGCAGTATCTTCCCCTTCCCCCGTTGAAGTTGTGGCACCGCCATCTAATCTTCCAACGCTTACTCTACCCTCAATTAGTAACTCAGTTACTCAACCCCGTCCGCCGGTAATCGAGTCTAATACTAGGAGACTGGTTGTGGTTCCCCCAAAGAAGTCTATATTTGTATCTAGATTTTCGAGGGATACTTCCGAGGACGATATAAAGTTTTACATCTCGTCCAAAGTTAAAACTGTCAACTTAGGTATCAGAAAATTAAATTTTAAATATGAAAGAAATATTTCTTCATTTAAAATAGACGTAAATTTAGAAAATTTTGACATGCTGCTTAGTAGTTCTTTTTGGCCCTCGGAGCTTTCGTTCGTGAGTTTGAGTATAGGCCCAACAAAAATAATAATTTAGCAAATATTCCCCGTCAGAAAACAGAATCAAAAAACTGATTACTAAATCTGCTTTAAGTATTTATTATCAAAACGTAAGAGGCATAAATACTAAACGAATTTATATCTTAATGGCCTTGAATGCAATTATAATATAATTTCTTTGACTGAAACTTGGCTCAAACCTCACACTTTTAATTCAGAGATTCTTTCAAATAATTATCACATCTACAGAAAAGATCGGGAGGACAGAGTCGGCGGTGGCGTTCTCTTTGCCGTAGACTCTTCAATACCATCTGAAGAAGTTAGTCTTCCACACATTGAATCTGCAGAATTCAAATGCATTCGTGTTCAGGTTGGAAGGGGGTTTACTTACTTAGCTCTATGCTATATTCCTCCCCGATCTGACTTATCAGTGTATTCACAACATGTATATTTACTGAAATCAATTAATTCAATGATTAAACCCTCTGATTCATTGATTGTGATGGGTGACTTTAATTTACCAAATGTATCATGGAACATCATTGACAATGATATTGTACCTTTCTCGTCTAGCGCGTGCAACAACGTATTTTTAGAGGAGATGGCTGAACTCTGCCTGAATCAAGTTAATGTACTTCGCAATAAGTTTGGCAAAGTATTAGATCTTGTTTATGTTGATGATGCATCTAAGTCGGCTGTAAATAAATGTGACCCACTAGTTTTGCCCGAAGATGTCTACCACCCTGCTATTGAGATATCTTACGAAATTATAAACGATGGTCAAAATTGCGATGTCCAAATATACGAACCAAATATTCGCTTTGATTTTTCGAAAGCCAACTTTAAAAACTGAATAAAGAATTGTCTAAATTGTCGTGGCCTATATACAAAGAAAAAGTTGAGCAAAGCGTTGCACATTTTAATTTTACTGTACATAGATTATTTGAAAAGTATGTGCCTAAACGCATGTGTGTTCCTGAAGAACAAACACAGTTATGGTTCACTAAAGAACTGAGAAACTTGAAAAACAGAAAGTCACGTTATTTTAGATTACACAAAAAAACCGGCTTACACTCATACTATGTAAAATACTCACTTTTGCGTCACAAGTTCTTTGAATTAAACAAAAAGTGTTATAAAGATTACTTGTGT
>NW_023458699.1:168551-170023 GCF_013731165.1 Rhagoletis pomonella
ATGCTAAATAGTACAAAGGTACATTATTACCTGCTCCTGACATTATTTTGTGTTACTTACCGGAATGAGTGAAGGTGGATTTTGTGAAATTGGACCCTTCGAACATTGTAATACATTAATACTATGACAGAGAACACGCAGTATACGTCGCATGAATATGCGGATATTCACCTAATTTACAGTGAAGCTTGCTGTAATGCCAGAGCTCAAAGACTCTATGCAGAGCGATACCCCAATCGTCGACATCCGGGTCGTGAAGTATTCGCCCGGACCCATAGAGAAATATATGAAGGTAAGTGATTTTTACACCTTTCTTTTTTGCTTGCTTGTTAACTATCATTTTTCACTTTTTTAAGGTCGCATACCTGGAAGGCGTGGCGGCGAAACAGGACGTCCTGCAACGGTAGATGTTGAAGCTGTGTTAGAGGAAGTGGAACTAGGTCCGTCGACTTCAGTGAAAATGATGGTAAGACGGACGGGAATACCAAAAACTACAGTTCACAAAGCTTTAAAAGACCATCGATTTCGTCCCTACCACATTCAACGTGTTCAGGCTCTACAGGAAAGAGATTACCTGTCGAGGGTTAGATTTTGCCGTGAAATGTTGCGAATGCATGCATCAGACCTCAACTTTTTTAATAAAATAATTTGGAGCGATGAATCATCATGCAAACGTGATGGTTATTTTAATTTACATAACCTTCACAGTTGGCAGATAGACAATCCTCACGAAATGAGAGAAGATCGTTCGCAGTACCGGTACAAAATAAATTTTTGGTGCGGTATTTTTAATTGTCAGATATTGGTACCTGTGGAACTGCCGCCAACGCTCAACTCTCACAATTATTTAGAGTTCCTTCAGGAACGGCTTCCAACTCTTTTGGAAGATGTACCCTTAAACCTGCGGCGAAGACTATGGCTGCAAAATGACGGGTGCCCTGCTCACTACGGGCGTGAAGTAAGAGCTCATTTAGACGAAACTTATCCTCGCCGATGGATTGGACGATACGGCCCAATCACGTGGCCCGCTCGATCGCCAGACCTGAATCCATTAGATTTTTTCTACTGGGGCTGTCTTAAGGACAAAATTTATTCAAAAACAATTCAAAACAAAGAGCATTTGCGGGAACAAATAAATGGAGCTGCAGCTGAGATAGCCTAATTGAGTTTAAGATCTCTAGAAGCGTCTTTTCTTAAAAGGTGCCGAGCTTGTATTAGAGTAGAAGGTAGCCAATTTGAGCATATTTTATCAATAAATGAATAAATTTTTCTTCAAACAACTCATGTATATCTTATTTCACGTGAACCCATACTTCACACAAAATATTGATAGATATAGCCCTTGTTATAGACTCTAGTCCGAATTCCGGTAAGTAACATAAAATAATGTCAGAAGCAAGTAATTATGTACCTTTGTACTATTTGGCATGTCATTTGACGGTAACAAGAGCAAATTCAATTTAAATCTATTA
>NW_023458700.1:0-267 GCF_013731165.1 Rhagoletis pomonella
CTCTTCGGTTATCACGTTTACTTGACGCTCATGAACCGCACAACGTTAGAGGCTTTCCGCGCGCCAATTTTTCGCATATGTGGTCTAGATAAGAATGGCTATAATTTGGGAAAGTATGCCAATTTCCAAGAAGTGTTCGGCGATAACTGGAGACTGTGGTTTTTGCCAGTATACACGCAAAAGCAGATTGGGGAGTGGCGTTTTTTTTGTTTCTGTTATATTACATATATCCACTTACTTTGGCTAAAGCAAAAAAAAAGGCAGCAG
>NW_023458700.1:277-5994 GCF_013731165.1 Rhagoletis pomonella
AAAAAAAAAAATTAGATTCCAACCAAGACTAATCGGTGTTAACATACAATTTTCATTTCGGGTACAGGAAAATAATTCTCAAATCAAGACGATTACCTAAATTCGAGCTCAAGCTCAGCCCGAAAAATGCAGTGATCGATCTTGAAAATAAAAACAACAAATCGATGTTGAACAGAAACCGAAGCCTCGTCAATTTTGGGATATCAGAAATTTTGAAAGATCGATGGTGAACAACCAATCTTCGACCGATTTTGTCGATGTTTACAAAACTATCAATGCATTGTTTGCATAGGTAGTTATAAAACTACTCATCTTATTACTGACGAGACGCTCTGTCAATAGGTCGGTTTTTACAAGCTTTTTTTTATATTTCTTGATAGGGATGTCGGAAAAACATCGATGCATCGAAAATATCGATGTTTTTCTTCGATGCATCGAAAATTTTCCACTTGATGTATAAATAGTCGATGTATCGATGCATCGATGTATCGAAGTTTTTCGAAAACTGACATCTACGGTACGTTGAACCGTCATTCCAGTTTTTCAATTGTTCAGAAAAAAGAAGTGACTTTGACCAAAAAATTTAAATTGCTGCAAGAAGTTCCGTTAGAAACATAATTAGCTCGGTTGCAGTAATTTATTTCAAATTTTCTACAATTTTGCTAATAACATATTTTGTTGTGAAACATTATCTGAAAAATCCTATGCAAATCGATGCATCGATGTATGCCCTTCGATGCATCGAAAAATATCGATGTACATTTCGATGCATCGAATCAAAGAAAAACATCGATGTATTTTTGCCACTGACATCCCTATTTCTTGGCAAGTTTCGGGCAAACGAGCGTAGATACGAAGAGCTCTCACAAAAGAGATGAAACTGCCCAAAACCACGGGAACGCAAGACAGTTTGTTGATATTTGTTCATGCATCAATCAAAGAATATATTAGTATATACATATATATACTAGTTAAAAGCTGTTTGCTCTTCATTACTCTGTTTCTTCTGGCAGTTTAACAGTTTCCAGAAACTCGCTCGGAAAAATAGTCCGGGCGATCTCGGGCAAATTTGAAACACAAAGTACTCTTGCAAGGTGTCCGCCAACAGTCCCAGAACTGACAAAAGAAACACAAAATGGCCAGTTTAGGACACCCCCGGGCGAGGAAAAGACAAATTTAATGTAATGATATTTAGTGGATTTATAAGATATTTCCAACGTCATAATGCTTTCAAGTCATATTTTTTTCATGCAATATTAAAGTTGGAAACGTTTTTACGGCGTTTATAGCTACTTCATAATGTTTTAAACAAAAAGAAAATATATAATGAGCTGCTAGTTTATCATTTAAACCGCCTTAAAATATAAAAAAAAAGTGCGACACTTAAAACATTGGTATATTTACCTGTGATAAAAAAGACGTGCTATGGCCATGCGCTGTTTTTCTCCACCGGATAGTATATCTTTCCAATCACGGACAACATGAAAGCTATCACTGAAAATAATTAACACGTTTTTATAAATATAAGCAAATAATGTCACGTGTTTCTCATTAGCAGTTATTACCGTTGGGCTATATGTTCCAAACATACCATCTTCAAAATGACTCGCAGCTCATTCTCTGTAACACCTTTTCGTATCATATCTTCACGACTATCGGGATAAATAATCTGATCACAAAGACTGCCTGTTGACATGTATGGACGTTGTGGGATATAAAACATGCAAGGTTTATCTTCAACAGGACGTGGTATATGCAGTTCACCAGAATAAATAGGCCAAAGCCCGCTCAAAATACGGAATAGGCTTGATTTACCACAGCCATTGGGTCCAGTAATTAGCAGATGCATGCCTTGCTCAATGCACAGAGTTAGACTTGGTACGACGATATCACAATTGGGTGTTACCACAGGTACAGCACGCAATGTAATTGTCATATCATTTGGGGTATCGGTGTATATGATACGACCCTTGGCAATCGGCTTCCCATCCTTGAACTCAATGATACCGCTCATTTCATTGTTTTCGACGACGGTGTTTTTATAATAAATACCTTGCGCGGTCTCTTCAAAAACATCCATCATTCCAGCAACACGATAAGTATATCCAGCCAGTGCAACAATTTCTTTATACGATGACATCAGCCGCTCAATGGCATCAGCAGCGGAAATAAGTAAATTCCGTGCTGTAGTAAGATATTGAGTACGCTCACTGACATTTGAATCCAAAACTTCTTTTACGCTTGAGTTATTCGTGTCGATTGCTGGTATAGTTCCACCTGATGTTAAAATTGGCAAAGAAACCATAACCATACCCGTCCCAGACCACACATATTTCATAAAAAATTGTTCAAGCATAACGAACCAGAGCTTCTGGGTGAATATGTTGTTCATTTGATTAATAAGACGGTTGTAAGCTTGCCGCAGTTGTTGCAGTTCTACCTGAATATAATATACGAAAAACAACAATTTATTGTCTTTGGTAATAGTAGGGGAACCCAAGTGGGGATTCGGGGATTTACTCGAGCGCCAAATCTAAGCCATCTATGTAGAGCCGCGTGCATAGGAGAGTTGATCAGAAAAAAATTGATAGGTGGATTTACTCGAGCACGTCAGATTAAGAAATAGTAGGTTAATTACATGCTGAAGAGTGTGCATTTCAATAATCTGACGATTTGGGCGTAACGCAAGGGATTGGGAGGGTCGCCAACTTGCGTATTAGATCAAAATTATATTAAGAAAAATTATTAACACATGATGTAACTTTTAGCTCAACAAATATCAGTTAAAAATTACTTTTTTAACTTATGTATGTGAATTTTACTAATTTCTTAGCTAAAATCACTAGACATAGGAATTTGTATGTATGAAAAACACGCATTTTTCAGATAATTTTGAATACGGCAATCTTAAGTTTACTTATCTCCGCTCCCTTCTTGCTCGTGGTGTTACATGAAATATAACCTTTGAAATAACTAACTAACTAACTAACTAATAACTAACTAATACCTTTTTTATGTCGACACATAAAGCGCTTTGATCCAGTTCGCTGTGATTCAAAGCGGATGTATAAACCAAATTTCAATACGCTCCACAGTGTTTCGACTATGTATATGGAGGCAGGTGGAAATAATGGTAAACCTGCACCGATTTCACTGAAACTTGACATGTGCTCTAGTTTTACTTAGAAACAGAGAATTATGAAATTTTGTAAAGATGGAATAATTGCCGCGCCCTCTACACTTGTGGGCGGAAACATTAAATTTCATCCTCGGATGAACTAGATTTCGACGAAAAAAAAATTTAGTTTATAGTCTTTATTTTATTAGAATAAATATAAAATATGGGAAAGATTGGATCACTATAACGTCCAAAACTCACAAAAAATGTGGGCCCAGTCATTAAATGTTATGGAATTTTGGTTAATTTTTGATTCCTGCTTTCCACCCTCAGAAAACAAAGGTTATACTATAAAATGACTTCGGTGCAAATACTCGCTTTTTCCCAATGTTTGGAGAGATTTTTTCATTGTTCGAAAAATTCTTTTCGCGAAATTATGCAAAAAGAAGCTGAAAATCAAAAATTAAGACAATCAAAAATTTCATATATTTGCAAAGTCGCGTGCAAAGATAAAATTATATATTCAAAAACTACAAAAAATTCTCTAAAACATTCGTCTAATTTCAAGACCTGACGGACCGGTACTCACTTTTTTTTTACTAATAATCTTTAGCATCTACATTTGAAAGTAAATTTTTTGGTAAGAAAATAGGAAAGTACCAAATAAATGATAAATACCTTCACGTGAATATTCCACGACATTTAAATAATTGATTGCTGTTGAAAAAGAAACACTTTCTTTACTGGGCAATTAAACTGATTAGTCGATATCGCGCCCATTCCCGTATTTTTTTGGAAATGTATCGTTCGTGAAGAAGGGAGGTCAGTAAATAATGTAAAATTTGGTATTTATGACTTTTATTTTCCCCTCTCTAAGTCTAACCGGTTTTTTTTTTATCAACTGTCACCTTGACATTTTTCTACCTGCCTCCATATAGTCGAAACACTGTGCGCTCTGAATTTCAAAAATGTATTGACTCGAATTTGATTTCAAATCGGTTTTTTATTTCCCAAATCGGTTAGAAAACAGGTATAAACACATCACTCATTCGACGCGAAGTGAAAATAGGCTGGTTTTCTTTGTACAGCCCGTTTTAAATTTGAATAATTATTAAAATAAATTTGAATTATTGTTCGCTTCCATTTCGGTCCATCACGCAAATAAATTATTAAAGAAATATCGAAATAAAACAAACAATTTTGTATACTTTTGAGTACGGTTTCAGCGAGTGTGCTGTAAAGAAACATGTGTTAAGTCATATTGGTTTTTTCTTAATGCGGTTCTTGTGTAGGTATAAAAAAGGTATACATTTTGTGATTCACGATGAGAGGAAATGGTTTTTGTGGATCAAATTCTTGTCAAAAAACTTGTTGGACTATTCTAGGGACTCAGGTATAATACCATATAAATTCTATAATAACACACTTTTCACTTAATATGTAAAAAAAAAAATATTGTAAATTACTTCTTGTTACAGATGGGGAAAATGTAGAAGAAATTGACGACCAAGTCGAACCGGACTTGCTGTATGACGATAGTTGCACGGATAAAATAATAAGTGTTTACAATAATATATGTTTGGTTGACTGTGCATCTCAGAACCGAAATTATTTTTTAATACCGTCAGATTAAGAAAACCCCTCGTGATAATCGTCAGATTATGGAACAGGGCGACCAGGACATCGAGGTGAACCTTCTGTATGAATATCTGATGCACTCAAGTAAATCCAAATGGTGATTTTTTTTTTGCATCTTCAAGAAGACGCCACGAGCTTGCGTGCCATCTGAATCGTCAGATTATTGAATGGGAGGTTCATTCGGGCCTATTTAACATCCCTTGTGAATACCTGACGCGCTCGACTAAATTTTTTTGTCACCCATTTTTGACCCTTCCGTACGTCCAACCCAACTATGCAAACCGGCAGATTAGCATATTTCCGCCATCAGAAACACGTTTGATTTATTCACTATCAATATCTGACGCGCTCGGGTTAATCCACGTAACTTTTTTTTTACATTTTTGGAAGCCTGCAGATTCTCCACCCTGGAAGGAAAAATATCACATGACCTTTTTTCTTCCCATCATATAATCTTCAAAATCCAATAGGTCAAAATGACGCTCGAGTAAATCCCGATTTAGCATCGTGGGCTCCCCTACTATACTTTGGTATTGCTTTGTATACATATGCAGTTATCCCGAAACACCAGCGTGTTTGCTGCTTTTTTAGTGCTAGCGGTTTGTAAAGTAAAAAAGTAAAAAAAAACACCAGAGTAATCAAAAGCATATTGAATTTAAAAAAAAATCCAATATTTGCAGAGACCGTGGAGGGTGTGCATTAAAAAAAAGCCTACCTACAAAATGATCTAGACGCCCTTAATAGGTGGTGCACTGACAATAACTTCTTTTTAAACATAAACAGGTGTTGCGTTGTTACTTATTCAAGAAAAACTAATAACACTTTATTTAATTATGAATTAAATACTTGCTCTCTAAATCGTTGTTACGAGATGAAAGATCTCGTTGTTATATTTGATTCTGGACTTTCTTTCTCTAGTCACATTGATTACATGTGTGCTAAATCTTTTGTCATGATTGGT
>NW_023458700.1:6094-7819 GCF_013731165.1 Rhagoletis pomonella
AAATCGCTTAGGCGGTTACAGCGCCAAATAAGAAGAAGAAGAATTAATTATATTATATTAAAACATAAACTTATGAGAAATCATTTAGTCTTAACATGCATATTTTATATCGTGTTCTAAAATTCGCTCCGAGCGCGATCACTATTGATCTTTTGATTCAAATATTGTTTGTCAAGCTTTCAGTAGTGAAGTTTGATCGGAGTTTATATATTATTCAGTAATTAATCATATTAAATTGAAATATAAACGCATAATATGGTAGAAAGTTAGAAATTATTTAGTGTTAATATGCATAATTCGCTCCGTCTTCCAAAATTCGCTACGAGTTCGTTCAATATTGATCATTCGATTTAAATAATTGTTTCTCAAGCATTCAGTACTATAGTTTGATCGGAAATTACATATTATTAAGTAATTGATCACATTTTATTAAAATATAAACGTTTAATAGGGTAGAAATTTTGAAATTATTTAGCTTTAGCATGTATAGTCGCCAGAGACAATTGCAGAAAACTGCAACTACTCGTAAAAACTTACAATAAAAGCAATGTAGATGAAGGTAATAAATATTATTATTAAAATTAGATCCATATATAAAATATTTTACATCATTTATTTGAATAAATCGGAATATATTTTTGCATATAAGATAGTTTCCATTTAGCTCATAAAGTACATATTTCACTACAAATATTTTTAAGATCATTTCCAATTGCAAAAATAGCGCTAATTAGTTGTATTGAAGTATAAAACATTTTATTACGTTCATGTTTACTTATAAAGCGCATAACAATATTTCTCTCGCCATTTTCCGATGTTTCAATTTTTCACCACGTTATTTTGCTGCACAGCACCCTGAATGCGGCAAAACAGTTGCTCGCAACCCTCAAGTCCTTTATGGGGACCAAATTAACAGCCACAACAACAAAAACCTTTTCTACTGGTATACTGTGCCTGTACGTGCTTTCTACTGAACACGTTGAGACGGTGAGCGTGCATGGTTGACGATGCGTGCGCGCTGTGACAAATGTTGCTGAAAGTAATAAACGAAAAAGATTTAACAAATTTTTTTTTACAAATAATTTCTTCAATAAATGCAGTTTTTGAAAATATAAACGAAATGGAAAACACTCATTGAGAACATATTTTTAATGCAACTTGAATATTTATAATGTTTAAATTTTAATATTTTTTTTTATAACTTATAAAAATATTTTTCTTTTAAAGCTCTAACGTCAATACGCTTACAAAAAAAAATTTCATCAACTTTCGTCGAATACTTTAAGAGAAAATAAGTTTAGAAAAAAAGATTGCATAAAAATATAACTGCTTATAAAAACTTTAAAAATTAAAATTAAAAAAAAAAAATCCCAGAATCCCTTTCACATCTATAAACCTCTCTACTCACAAATTTTCACGCAAAAATTCGAACTTGACTGAAATCCGAAGTCCAGTTGAGAAATTCTCACCCAATTGCAAGATCATAGAAAAAGATTACGCATGCTTGGAAGAGATCTCACAGGTGGAAATAAGACCATCGGTAAAGCTCATGACACCGAAAGGGATTGGTATTCCATATGGTATCACAGCGTTACTATTATTGGCCTATATGTGAGGAGGATACTGCGCCTTAGTGGTTTCTACTTATACCAAAAATTTTGACTTTGCAGACTATTTTTGTTAGGTATCAAATATGGTTTGAACTAGTTGTGTTAAGTTTGAAGA
>NW_023458700.1:7919-9963 GCF_013731165.1 Rhagoletis pomonella
TATATTAATTGTACAATTTCTGAAGATCTTGGTGAGCTGGTTAAGCGGTTTTGGCAATTAGATGAAATTGCTACGTGTTCCAAGCGCACTGAAGAAGAAGAAAAGGTCGAACGAATTTTTTTAGAAACATATTCTCGTGATAGTACAGGAAGATTCACGGTCACAATTCCAATAAAAGAGAATATAAGCGATATTGGGTGTTCAAGGGATATTGCACTGCAGCGTTTTTGGTCTTTGGAAAAAAGATTGAGCCGAGATTCTGAATTGAAAAAACAATATGTCGAGTTCATGAGGGAGTATGAGCAACTAGGTCACATGGAGCAAGTTTCCAAACCAGCCACGCCAGGTGAGATGGTATACTACATCCCTCATCACTGCGTAATTAAGAAATTTAGAGTAGTTTTTGATGCCAGCTGCAGAACAAATAAGGGCATTTCTCTAAACGATGTACAGATGTTGGGCGAAAAGCTACAGCGCGATCTAACAGAAATTATTATGAGATTCCGTAGGCATAAATTTGGGGTCATTGGCGATATTAAGATGATGTTCCGTCAGGTGCTCATCAACAAAGAGCAGTGGAACTTGCAACGCATTTTTTGGAGGGAGTATAGCAGTGAACCTTTGAGAGAGTATTGCTTGAAGGTTGTTACTTATGGAATGACATCGTCAGCTTTCAACGCAGTTCGAGCGGTTATACAGTGCGCACGAGATGCGGCCGAGGAATTTCCAGAAGCCTCTAGGATAATTGAAAATGATTTGTATGTGGATGATTGCATTACCGGAGCAGAAAGTGAAGATAAAGCGATAGAAATGGCGAAATCAGTGCAAAATGTGTTAGCAGGGGGAGGTTTTCAAATGAGAAAGTGGAAATCGAACTCCAAAACACTGATAACAGACATGCGGTCGGATGAAGAAGAGGACAGTATGTTCATAGACGAGGAAAGAGCCACAGTTCTAGGACTTAAATGGAATATTGCTCGAGATCAATTCACCTTTGTTGTAAAGACTCCCGAGGTTGAAGGTTTGGTTACCAAAAGGAAAATTTTGAGCTTGGTGGCGCAGCTTTATGACCCTAACGGGTACATATCTCCTGTTACAATGATGGGGAAAGTACTGATACAAGATTTGTGGCGCCTTGGTATAGAATGGGATACACCTGTGGGTAACGAAATAGAAGAGAGATTCAAAAGATTTTGGGAAGATATGAAATGCCTGGAGGGGTTCACTTTGGATAGATGGATCGGCACTGGTGATGGTCAACGTGTTGAGCTGCATGGGTTCTCTGACGCGTCAACATTAGCATATGGTGCCGTAATTTATGTTCGTGTGGAAAACGGAAACGGAGTCGCGAAAACAACCTTGCTTGCATCCAAATCACGGGTAGCGCCCATGAAAACTGTTTCAGTGCCCAGGTTGGAGTTGGCTGCCGCGGAGCTTTTATCACGTTTGCTGGTTGAGGTTATGAGAGCTATGGAATTTTCTGAAATAAAGTATACGTTGTGGACAGACTCTCAGGTGGTATTGCACTGGATTGGTAAAATTCCACGGGACTTGAAAACGTTTGTAGCAAATCGCGTTTCGTCGATACAAACGAACACTGATATAAAAAGATGGAGATACATTAATACGAAAGATAATCCAGCCGATCTATTAAGTCGCGGAATGAGGCCATCAGATATTATAAACAATAAGCTGTGGGTACAAGGTCCGGAGTGGTTAAATCAGGAATCGACGTGCTGGCCTGATTGTGTGTTTGTGCCAAACACAGCGGCGGAGGCTGAAGTTGAGTTTAAAGTGTTTTCGGTATCAAACACCAAGGAGCCATTGCAGATTTCCAGACGTACTGCGAAGCAGAAGGTAGCAATAATAGACTATGTTGATAAATTGGAGAGAGCGGTCAATATTGTTGCCTATCTATTTAAATTTATTGCGAACGCAAAAATGCATGCAGTAGCGACGAGGAGGAGAAGAGGTGAAATGGAGTGCGTAGCATTAAGTAATGAGCACAGAGTCAAGGCGATGAATTTCCTAGTACGACAGGAGC
>NW_023458700.1:10063-26012 GCF_013731165.1 Rhagoletis pomonella
ATCCATGTATTGTGAGAATGGAGGGTTACGTCTTCGAATTAAACAATTTTTGCTTTTAAACGCTCTTTTACATTGGCCAACGCAAAAGTTCTTATTAGGCGCCGCACAGAGGAGTATTTGCATGGTAAAACCGGTCAAAATTTTTTGGTGTGTGTTTTCTGCAAAGTAATTAAATACAACACGGAAATTAATCATAATAAGACATTTATATTAGAAAAAAGAATAGTTACACTTACTTTAGAAACATGTTCTGACGTATTAATGCATCAGATACCATAGGCACACATATGGAAATACCTAATCACATTTCCTGCATATCCATTGGTGTAAATAGGTATTTTAAATACACATATATAAATAAATACATTAAAAAATATTTTCTTGTAAGATGTATTAAGTATAAGACTTTAAATACATAAAGTAAAATTAAAATTAAGAAATTAAGCATCAGAACCCGATTCCTCATTTTCATCTTGATCACTGCTTTCGTATAGCTCATTTAGCGCTCCCGGAAGCAGAAGACTTATCGTTTCGGAAGAAAATGGCTTACCCTTCTTACGGGGTTGTGGTCTACTGCTGCTTATAAATTGGTCCGATGTTAAAAGAAGCCTGTTCAAAATGTCTCTATTACACTGAACTCTTGAACATTTCCGGGAAAAGTTTTGCCTGTAGAGCCTGAAGTGCTTGTTTCTTGCTTCAGCAGCTTCTTCTGAGAGTTGTCCAATCGGCAATATTGAATGTGCAATAAAATTTTATGCACAGTAGGTGACATTGGGTGCCACCCGTATAGTTGCACGTGCAGTTTAGCAGTTTCGTGTGCATATACCTCAAACTTCTTCTCGTCAATCATATGGCCGCTTGAAATTGTTTCTAACACTACTTTAAATTTGTGAATCAAGTTTTCATCTAATTCAGTAATCCGGGAAGCTGTTTGTGGATCTGCAAAGAATCTCCTCGATGTGTATATATGTATCTATGTATATATGTATCTATCTCGACCCGTTTTGCCTGTTACAAACAACCTTTATGTGAACAAAGTTATAATACCCTTGTGCACAAGTGCGCTCGGGTATAAATATCATTAGGTTTAAACCTATAAAAAACGAAATGGCGGAAAAAAGCGGTACTTTTTCTTTATGGACTTTGCAAAGCAAACATCAAACTGTATTTTAGTGTAAAAATGGTACCTCAGAAGTGCCCGGAAGATAATCATAGCCGCTTTTGTTTTTATTTTTATACCAAAAGATAACTATTTTCTTACAATTGTTTTCAAACAAAAAAAAGAAAGAATATTTTTTTTAAATGTTCAACAAATGCATATTTATTAATCCCACTTATTAAAACACTTAGGCGATTTGCACAGAAAATTTACTTTTTGGGAAAGGAGCGTACCTCAACCACACACGACTGAGTTTCGACTGGCGCATATATCGTGAGAGGTACACAAGAAGCTTGGAGGGCTGGAATATAACGTAGCGGTTATTTGGCTGTTAGTAAAATAAATCTGCAGTGCTTTTTGTTGTACTTTACAATTTGTACTTTTGGCTAGCTTTTTGATAGAAATACTCCTCTGGGCGCCGCGAAGTAAGCGGGAATTGGCTAATCTTATCTTCCTATTATAAATGTGAAAGTTTGTATGTTTGGATGTGTGAGAAATCATCACGCGGAAACGACTGAACGGATTTGCATGAAATTGTGTACCAAGATTGCTTATGGGCCAGATTGGTTAATAGGCTATTTTTTTAAGAGTTTCCACCTGCTAAAAAGTTTAATTTATTTAATATGCGGGGACGACTGAACGGATTTGCATGAAAATTTGCACACACATAGCTTATGACCCAGATTGGAAAATAGGCTACTTTTCTTAAGAGTTTCCACCTGTTAAAAAGTTTAATTAAATTAATACACGGAAACTACTGAACGGATTTGCATGAAATTTAGGATACGGATAGCTTTTGACCTAGGTTGGAAAATAGGCTACTTTTTTTAAGAGTTGCCATCTGGTAGAAATGTTTAATTAAATTAATTTGCGGAAATGAGTGAACTGATTTGCATGGAAGTTTTCACACAGATAGCTTATGATCTAGGTTGGAAAATAGGCTACTTTTCTTAAGAGTTGCCACCTGTTAAAAAAATTTAGTTAAATTAATACGCGGAAACGACTGGACGGATTTGCATGAAATTTTTCACACGGATAGCTTATGACTTAGGTTGGAAAAAAGGCTACTTTTTCTTAAGAGTTGCCATCTGTTTGAAATGCTTAATTAAATTAATATGCGGAAATGAGTGAACTGATTTGCATGAAGTTTTCACACAAATAGCTTATGAGCTAGGTTGGAAAATGAGATACTTTTCTTAAGAGTTCCCACCTGCTAAAAATGTTTAATTAAATTAATACGCGGAAACGTCTGAACGGATTTGCATGAAATTTTGCAAGCATATAGCTTATGACCTACAGTGGAAAATAGGCTAAGTTTTTGGAAGAGTTGCCGCTGTTAAAAAGGCTTAATTAAATTAATACGCGGAAACGACAAAACAGATTTGCATGAAATTTGGCAAAGAGATAGCTTATGACCTACGTTGGAAAATAGGCCAATATTTTAGGAGTTGCCACCTATTAGAAAAGTTTAATTAAATTAATACGCGGAAATTACTGAACCGATTTGCATGAAAGTTTGCACACAGATAGCTTATGACCTAGATTGGAAAATAGGCTACGTTTTTAAGAATTTCCACCTGTTTGAAAATGAAATTTTGCTCACAGATGGTTTATGACCTGGATTGAAAAATAGGCTACTGTTTTGTACTGCATATCTCTAGAGGAGTTCATGGTAGAGTACTGGGACTTGGTACTGGGGTATGTAAAATTCATTCTAAATTCACGGAAGAAGATTAGGGTTATAAGAAGAAAGGGCGTGGTACCTTCTGTACAAATTTACTTTTTCTTGCCACATATCCCTGGAAGTGTTTGTGGAAGAATACTGCAGCTTGGTACGGAGTTGTGTTACGGTTGCCAGACGTACTGATTTTATCAGTACAGTATTCATTTTTCAACTCTTGTACTGATTTTATTAATTTCTTCAATCAGTGCGCTAATGTCCTGATTTTTCAAAATTTGTACTGATTTGTAATGAATTTTCAATTGAAACAAAATACTTTATGATTTTCTTAAGGTTTTTACATAAAGTGGTAACTTACTTAAACTGTACTGTGAAAAGTAATACAACAAAAATATTAATAGTTTTATGGGCATATCGCTGGGTCGCACAGTGTTTCGACTATATGGAGGCAGGTGGAAATAAAGGTACACCTGCACCGATTTCACGGAAACTTGACATGTGCTCTAGTTTTACTTGGAAATAGAGAATTAAGAAATTTTGTAAAGATGCAATAATTGCCACGCCCTCTACTCTTGTGGGCGGAAACATTAAATGTCATCCGATTTCGATGAAATTTAGTTTGTGCTCTCTCTTTTATTAGAAAAACCTAAATATTAAATATGGGGAAGATTGGATCACTATAACGTCCAAAACTCACAAAAAATGTGGGCCCAGTCGTCAAATGTGATGGAATTTTGGTTATTTTTTTCCTGCTTTTCACTCTCAGAAAACAAAGGTTATACTATAAAATGACTTAGGTGTAAATACTCGCTTTTCCCCAATATTTGGTGGGATTTTTTTTTATTGTTCGAAAAATTCTTTTCGCGAAATTATGCAAAAAGAAGCTGAAAATCAAGAATTAAGAAAATCAAAAATTACATATATTTGCAAGGCCGCGCGCAAAGATAAAATTTTATATTTAAAAACTACATAAAATTCCCTAAAACATTCGTCTAATTTCAAGACCTGACGTACCGGTACTCATACTTTTTTTACTAATAATCTTTAGCATCTGCATTTCAAAGTAAATTTTTTGGTAAGAAGATAGGAAAAAACCAAATAAATGATAAATACCTTCACCTGAATATTCCACGGGGTTAATTGCCAAAGGCAACGAAACTGATTAGTCGGTATCGTGCGCATTCCCATATTTTTTTGGGAATGTATCGTTCGTCAAGAAGGGGGTGAGTAAATAATGTAAAATTTTTTATTTATGACTTTTACTTTTCCCTCTCTAAGTCCAACCGGTTTTTTTTATCAACTGTCACCATGTATTTTTTCTACCTGCCTCCATATAGTCGAAACACTGTGGGTCGTATCGTACGAGTGCGATAATATGATGGAGATTAAATTATTTAAAACGAAGGCTGACTTTTTTGTCGAGTGTTGTTAGTTATCTCGAGAATATCTTTCACTATAATAACAGCAAATTTGAATATTCGAATGGCTTTTGCCTATAACTTAAACTGCCTTTAGATGAGGCGATGTTTTGGGAGGCGATAATCGCCTGCAAAAGTTGACTTTTACTGTGAGGCAAGCGATTTTTGAATCACCATTTACAGGAGCAATTTTTCTTGAGCAATAAAAATTCGCCTCATATAAATTCAGCTTTACAATTCCCTTTTCTCAATTTACTGATATTGTGAAAGAGTTTTGCATACAAGACATAGAGTTAGATACTCTTTTTAACAAATTCTTATTATTTCTTTCCATGATGAAATATAGAGAAAGTCTTTAAAAATTGGTACTTTTCCACAGTTTGAAAAATATATAATTTTTTTTTTTCAATACCACATTCAAACGAAGCAACTGAGAGGATCTTAAGTATAAGGATTGCTTCCTTGCGCAAAGAGAAAAAACCGGCTTCTAATTAAAATTTTTGAAAATGAACATCAAATTAAAAGTAACTTTAAAATTAAATGTATAGAATTTTTTCAATGTCAAAAATGTCATAAATATAAAATAATTTATTGGCTCCTGTGTACAGTGATGTTTACACTCATGTTAAAATGAATAAAATTTTTATTTTTTATGAACTTTATTTTAATTATATACCAAAATATTGGTAATAATAAGAACACTGGCGTCTTAAAGTGTTATCTATTGCTTACATTAATGATTTCGCTTTGAATAAAAATGTACTGAAAAGTACTGATTTTTTTAGCATGAAAAAGTCTAGCGTACTGATTTCCCGCATAAAAAATCTGGCAACCCTAAGTTGTGTATACAAAATGTATCATGGAAAAAATATGAGTTAATAAAAAAGGAGGCATGTCGCCTCCCATACATACTAAAAATTTCTTAATACATATCTCTGGAAGGATAGAAAATCTCTGGAAGTATTTTAAATTTGTTATGGATATTTTTTTATAAGTGCCGTACTGACTGACTTATAAAGTAAAGCGGTCATGATGCATACATATCTCTTGAGGTATTTGCTACAGTAATGAGGAGTGGTATTTTATCAAGGCCAGGTTACTAAATTTGAGTTGGAAATATTACAACCCGCCGTGGCACCTCCTCACGCGTCGTATCCCTGGTACCATTTTAAGGTAAACTTAGAGGGATTGATATCTTTCTTACGCCCAGCGCGCAGACGAGATTTTATAATTTCATAGTTTTAAACGGCCTAAATACCTTAACTCGCTTAAAACTTACAAGCTATAACAAAATGGGCACAGAAATAAGATATAATATCATTAAATTATTTTTCATAGTTGTATAAAAACGTGGGATGAAACCCGCGGGTATAAGCTAGTTTTTCATATTTGTATAAAAGCGTGGGGTGAAACCCGCGGGTATAAGCTAGTTTTTCATATTTGTATAAAAACGTGGGGTGAAACCCGCGGGTATAAGCTAGTATGTATATAAGTTTATCTCATTGAGTCTAATTGAAAATAATACGAAGGTGTCTGACATAGGCGTAAAACCACCCCTGCTTTCGGAAATGTGGAAAAACTATATTTAATACGTGCGCCGAATATTTAATGTTCTACTTCGCCCGAACTTAGACTTTTTTACTTGTTAACTATAAAATAAATAAAATAATTTGATGCCATGACTCCTTTTTCTGTTGAATTCCACTTCTTTCCAACTTCACATGGTAAAGGAGCATGTGATGGGGTGGGAGACGTTTAAGAGATTAGCGGGCAGAGCAAGCCTTTAACGGATACGTAATCCAATACAAATACCAAAACAATTATTCCTGTGGGCAAATGAATCATTGCCGAATATTGCTTGCCGTTTTGTAACTAACAAAGAATATGAATTAAATTTTAAACCAGCAACGGGTAACGTTTAAAAATTGTCCACCGATTTGATAACTTCCTCCTTTTCTCGAAGAGGGTTAAAAACTAGAAAATCGTTTCCAGCTGTGTTTCACTATTAAGGGTCCCTTCATCTACAGATAAATTAGTTGCAAAACCTTATACTTTACATGAAGAGTCAACAGAGTTAAGAGTCATGAAATAAGGATATTTTATTTATTGTATAGGTAAAACTTAAATTAATATAAACCACTTTGTTTTTAAAATGCAATGCACTATTAATAATAACATGTCGTAATATATACTTAGTTGTTAGTCGGTCTTAGAACGTACCACAATTGTTATTGTTAACCTACTTTTGTATAATGTTCAAGTAAATTACATTTTGTGCATAACTGAATTTTCAAAAAATAAAAAAAAATTTACTCGCTCATACAAAAAATTAGGTTTGTCGTATGAATATTTATTTTAGTAAAAGTCCGTATATGCATCAAATTTTTTAAACATATCGATTTTGCTGGCTTAAAGCAGCGACGGGCAGAGAGATCTCTTATTCTGCACGCTCCTATACAAAATGTATAGAAAGCTTAAGAGAGCTTTGCCCGCGGGCAAGGTAGTGCACATCACCGTCTTAAAGATATGATAAGAGTTTCCTTGAGCACTGTTGCGGATTTCAGATTTGGTTTATACATATGTATTTATTTTTGCTAAAATTCAACATAACGCGCATTTTGAGCAATACTAATATTTAGACTTAATTTTAAAACTAACTCGCCAACGGTTCTGGCAATTGATTATTTAATAAAAATATTTGTATATTTATCATAATTTACAGCATTTTTAAACATACAAATGTATATTTTTATATGTATATATAGGTGTGTATATCTGCATGCACATTTATATGTATGTATGTATCATATATGTATGTATGTGATTATAGCCATACGATCGCGAAATGTGGTTTGAGAGAACGAGCATGAAGGCATTTGGGAGTACATAATATGTATGTTGCCACGAAAGCGTTACAATATACTACATACCACATAACTGGTACACAAGTATATGCAAATGTATATATATTACTTGTATTGCACAATAAGTATTTGAGGGTACGAGTGTGTGAATAATATTAGAACAATTCCCTGTAGTTCATAGCATAACATCTTCAGCAGCGCACCATTATTTAAATGAAGTTTGTCATCATGGCCCTTTTCAGTTTCACTTGCTTCCAAGTCGCCACTCGCTTTCCCAGCAATCGCTTTTTGCTCCCATAAGCCGATGTCGCTTAGATTAGATAAAAAGCGTGTACCTAAAATATAAATATTTTTATATATTTTATTATAGTATGATTTATAATTTTATTCCAGCAATATTATTGAAAATAGTTTAGTTAAACAGGAATTATAAATAAATCGTACTTCTTATATGATATACGAATCAAATCACAAATCCAATTGATTCATGATTTGATTCGTCGAACATATTTTAAGAAATTACAATTATTTATGATTTGGTATATCTCTCAATTCAGAATAGATTTGATTTGATTGATTTGTTGCTTGATTAATACTTAATCACTCAACCCTACTAGGGTGTTCGGTTATTTGATTTTTACAACGCTTTTATCAACTTGCAATTTTGTGTGTCCAGACCACCATTTATACTATAAATATAGCAAAGGTATTTATGGCAAACCTAGTCAACCTCGTCGTAGGTATCATATCAAGGACATAAAATTAGAAAAACTCTAGAGGTAGATGTCGCCCCACCAGAAGAAGATAAATATTGCGCCTAAAAATATGTGCTACATAGCTACAGCGGAAATGGACGACACGCCATTTCTTTAAATTAAATCATTTGATGCTATATGTATGTATGTACAATGTATGTATATACTAAACGTGAGCAAACTTGCATAGTGTTCTCTTTTAACTGAAAGTTAAATTATTTTAATATCTATTGCAAAATTTTATACAGATAAGACTAAAAAGTAGAAAACAAATAAAATAAAAAACTTTTTCATATACCACGCTTTTATAAATGGACTAAAAATTTGAAAATAATATATGTCAGTCCATAGAATTTGTTTTGATAACTTTTGATTTTTAAATTTTAGCAAAAGTCGTTATTTATGAGATTGAAAATCAAAAGCGTGGGGCGCATGTAATAGACTTGAATTTATATGAAGAGTAATATATATATGTATGTGGGTATATGAATAACGACCGCTTAAAATCGGTCTCGAATTTGTACTTTCTCTGTAGAAATTTTAGGTATATGTTATGTAGTTTGAATATTGTCAATTAAATATAATGCTTTGTATTGCATGCGCTCCACGTTTTGCGTTTTCAATCTCATAAATTGTTTATAATGACTTTTGCTAAAATTTCAAAATCAAAAGTTATCAAATCAAATTCTATGGACTGAGATATATTATTTTCTAATTTTTAGTCCATTTATATGGTATATTCAAACGTTTTTTTTATTTTATTTATTTCCAAAACGGGTTTTCGAAATGGAAAGAACTGGTTCTTAATTTTTAAATTCAGATCTAACTTAGTTGTTAAAACCCTTAATATTGTGTTTTTGTTTTTATTACATCATTTCAAATCCCTACTGGAATCGGATGTCGCAAAATATAAATACATGTTTTATATGTAGATGCCTTTTTGCTACAGTGCCACAGAAAATATGTATTTACGAAAAATTCCTTGAACTTCAGTGCTCATTTAACATCACTACATGAATATCGCATTTAAAAAGAAAGAAAAAGAAAATCGAAATTAAAAAAAGAATCGTATGGTATATCTGCAGATACTTTAAATAAACGCATATCGAATAAATGTATTACAAAGCTTCACAGTTTCTACGTACATACATACATACAGTGACTCAAACAAATGACCACGTGTTGATCTTCTT
This sequence comes from Rhagoletis pomonella, assembly GCF_013731165.1. Lineage (NCBI taxonomy): Eukaryota > Metazoa > Arthropoda > Insecta > Diptera > Tephritidae > Rhagoletis > Rhagoletis pomonella. Next base: position 19,134 of record NW_023458700.1, read on the forward strand.
CAAATATTCGTAATGTTATTCGAGCAATTTTTTTTTGTTATTTTTATATGAAGATATCGTCTAAGCTTTAACCAAAATCGTGTAAACCACAGTTTCAAACTTTATAAAAAATGTAGGAAAATTCAACAAAATTTCAACATTTTATTATGGGTTTTATAGCCCATAAAATTTTAGTCTAATGAAGTGCAAGTTTCCAACGGCTAAAAATTCGCGTTCATTTTTGAGAATTGTTTTTTGGTGACGAATTTTTGCACTTTTTGTCATATAAGTATTTCGTATGAAATAAAACGCGGGAGACCGTCAGCAATAAAATTTCAAAATATCAACGCAAGGTTTTGTAAATTGCGCTTGATATATTAAAAAAACCCGAAAAAGTAGCCTCCGAAAAAAAACCCAAAAATTAACGCGAATTTTTAGCCGTTTGAAACTTGCACTTCATTAAAATTGTATAGGCTATAAAACTGCATAACCCAAAAGTTTCTAAACATTTAGAATAAAACGTTAAAATTTTGATGAAAATTGGTTGAATTCTCCTAAATTTTGTATAAAGTGTGAAACTGTAATTTGTACGGTTTTGGTTAAAGCTTAGACGATATTTTTATATAAAAATAACAAAAAAAAATTATCTGGAAAAATATTACGAATATTTAAAGAAAAACAACACGCGGTCATTTGTTTGAGTCACTGTTGCTGCATTTTTGCTGAAGTGTATTAAAGCGTATGCTTTAAACGCGGATGCATCCAAACGAAATGTTCTGTAATTGATTTCAAAGGGTCCCTATTCGTACACTATGGGTACGGTGACCATATTTATGAGAGCCGAAAACGGGACAAAAAATAATTTTTTTCTAAAGAATATAATTAAAAAGTTTGAAATTTTGCCGAAGCATTGCAGAAATAATTTTTGTAGTTTTTTGCACAAAGTTGGAAATTTGGTATTATATGATTTTTGTTAGGAAAAGAGCTTTACTTTCGTAAAATAAATAATAAATATTAAATAAACTAATGAGGAAAAAAAGCCAAAACTTACTAAAATGTCGAGCCCTAATTTCTATTTTGGCCCTAATTTCTATTTTGGTATGTATTCCTCGATTCGGATCACAGTCATCCAGATTAGAAAATAATAACTGTTTATATAGAAAATTACGATCATATACCAACATCACTTAAAACTCGTTCATAGGCATGCCATTTTAATGATCTGTTAAGGCGTCGGAACACCGAATACGGGACAAATCCAGGACATTAAAAGAAATACAGAACTTTTGGCATTCCCTATAAAATAAATAAATTACCAGGACAATGGGTCAAAAAAGAGGACTGTCCCGTACAATACAGGACGGATGGTCACAGTAACTATGGGTATGGTTGGCAGATTGGATTTTTCACCCCGAAATTCAGGGGTTTCCGATCTAATCTCGGCGCTCAGGGGTTTGCATAAAAAATCTCAGGGTTTTTATAATTTTTTTTTTTTTTTATGTTACAATTTAATTTAATGTGTGTTTTTCTGTCTCGGTTTGTTCGATAACAAAACTCTGGTTTATTTCGATATTCGAAAAATTAAAATTCTAAACCGCCCAAAATTTTTTGAAAAACTGGTTAAAACCGGTGTAGAAAAACCTAGTCAATCCCGCTAGTAACTGCAGTTGCACGACCACATTCAATCTCGACTAGGGACTCGAATTTCGATACGATACGATACCATATCGATATTTTTGCAATTCGATACCGATACTAGATAGTTTTCAAACGACATTTTTTTAAATCGAATACCAGAACCCTTGTATCGTATCGAATCGTAAATCTACATTACAACGTTAATACGTTAATGTACTTAATTAATAAAATATTTTACATTATATTAAAAAAAATTGTCTTGGAAAATTGAATTGGAAGTTCCAAAATATAAAAATCTTTCCTGCTTTTTTTATCAGCCGAAGTATCTGACGTGACGTTACGTTACTAAAATTTCCATTGGAAGATTTTTTTGTTAATATTGTTTTTAAACTTATTTTTGACGCCATTTTTTAATCTAGCGGTTCCCTTTTTAGCAAATCTATGTCGTACTGTGACCTTTCGCTGGAAAAAACCATTTCTCGTTACTTTGTAATTTACATATGTGTAAAAAAATATGGATATATTTTGGGCTTTAAAGAGCACAAATGTGTACCATCTAAGCTTGGCATGTGGCGAGATTTCACCCCGCGGCTTCGGTGATGTCAATTAACACGCTTATCTCTACACAAGCAAACACTTATTTAAGTGCAGAGCGTTAATTCCTGTTTAGAAAATGAGACCAATAATTAATTTTTTGAATTTGGTATCGATATTTGGATTACCTTTTTATCTCGATATTAATGGGTACCCGATATTTTTACAGTGATGTTTTGAAATTAGTACTACATCGATACTTTCGATATCGTGCCCCTAATCTCGACTCTTGTGCCCCCGATCGTAGACTCTGATCAGGGTTTCCAGTTTGGATTTTTCACCCTGAGATTTAGGGGCTCCCAATCGAATCCCGGGGCTCAGGATTTGGATAAAAAATCTTAGAGTTTGATAAAAATGTATAGCTTTTATACATTTATTTCTTTTGTCACACAACATTTAATTAAATGCGTGTTGCTCTCTACTATGTAGTTTGTTTTCGATAGCGATGATGTTGCCATTTCTAATAGCCTTTTCGTTTCTACACTGAGGGGAAAAAATAGTTAAATAAAAAAAAAACGTATTTGACCCTACTAAAAACGTCAATGAAAGTACTGCATAGTGGAAAATATAATAATAAAATACGCTCATATTAAAATAAAGCATTTTGCACTTCGCGGATGGCGTTTTGCACTTCACGGCTGCTTTTTCATAATTAAGATAAAAACAAAAAAAAAGTATTTATTAGCGTGTTGTCTGCAATGGAATTTGAGCCCTGACCCTGTGGAAATCAACAAATTGTGGCAAGCATCTTTGCGCACTCAGCTCGTAAATTTTCGATAGGCATAAGGTAAAAATATGGGGTCGAAAGCTGACATAATGGCCTACAAGGGAAATATAGTGTCATTATATATTCCTTATATTTAACCTCCAAAAACTTTCGAGAAAAATAACACTTTGCTAGCTAGGTCCAACAAAAAAGTTTTGGTTTTTAGTTTTATTGGATTTTCTTGTAGATTTTCAACCGAAGAATTCAAATTTGTTGTCAAAAGTTGACTAAAAGATCTTGGGAGTGTCTATTCGCACTTTGCCAGTGTCACCAGTGTCGCCAGTGTCACCAGTGTTCTCATTGTTACCAGAGTCACTAGTGTCGCCTGTGCCACCAGTTTGGTCAGTGCTGCCAGTATCGCCAGTTTCAGCAGTGTGGCCGTATTGTTTTATATAGGAGAGCACCGCAGACGAAATCGGCCGATTTTTTAATCCCATTTGCTATATTTGAAAGATTTTTAACCACCACCAGTCACTAGTGTTTCCATATAGTTATATCTAAAAAAGTGCCGCAGGCGGGATTTTTTATTCCACATTTTCATTATATACAAAATATTTTTTTTTAATACGGATGTAAAACAGTATTTTAATATATAGTGAACAGTTAGAATAACAAAGCGCCGCAGGCAAAAATTTGAAATAAAAAATCGCGCGATTTGTTATTCCAAATTTTTACTATGTTTTAAAATATTGTTTTTTTTTTTATTTTTTTTCCAAATATTTACTATATATTAAAATATTGTTTTTTATCTGATTTTCCATTGCAATTTTTTACTATATATCAAAATATGGTTTTATTTAAAAAAAAAACAAATATTTTATAGATAGTGAAAATTTGGAATAAAAGATCGCGCGCTTTTTATTCCTAATTTTCGCCTGCGGCGTTTTTTTAAATGAAACTAAATGGCAACAGTAGTGACTGGTGGTGGTTAAAAAAAAAACGTTTAATATATAGTAAAGAGGATTAAAAAATCGGCCGATTTCGTCTGCTGAGTTTTCCTATATAAAAAAATGTGGCCACACGGCTGAAACTGGTGATATTGCGAGCACTGACGACACTGGCGACACTGGTGTCACTGGCGACACTGGTGGCACTGTTGACACTGGCAATACTGGCGAAATGACGACACTCGTGACACTGGTGACACTGGCGGAGCTGAAAACTTCCGACACTGGTACACTGGTGACACTGGAAAAGTGCGAATATGCACTTCCAAAAATCTTTTAGAAGCTCATTTATTAAATAGCAAATTTGAATCTATGTAAATTTTCAACTTTTTAATCAGATTTTTCTGATTTTTTTTTTTAGTATGCAATTTTATAGCCCATTAAATTTTAGTCAAGTGAAAGTGAAAGTTTTAAGTTTCTAAAAGATCGCGTTGATTTTTAAAAGCTTTTATTTAACTTGGTCATCCCGCGCAAATCGCGGAAATTTCCAATCGATTTTAAACTGACTTCCCGACAAGTTAGAGACTTAAAATTTTCAGCATAGTTCCAATCACGATGACAATGCAATTTAATATATAAATGAATTCCCCATATGGTCCAGGGGTCTTGATTCAAAGGCGGTCAAAAAATAGTAAGATTTATGGCTAACAGAGCGTAATTTGCCAAAGAACGTAAAACCACTATAAAATTGTTAAACCTGCCGGCGACAGTGTATCAAAGCTATTTATGGCAAATTCTAAATATCAACCTAGTCTAGATATGAACCTCGTTCTAGGAATTAGAAGACTCCAGATGTCGCCCCGCCGGAAGCAGTTAAATATTGCGCCTAAATATATGCCATGCTACAGCGGAAATGGACGACACGCCATTTCTTTAAGTAAAATTAACTGCTGTTATATATACATATGTATGTTTATACAAAACGTAAGAAAACAACATTTTGCTTGCCAAGTCTTCTGTTCTCTTTCATTGCAAGTTGAATTATTTTAATATCTATTGCAACATTTTTTAAATAAAATAAAATAACACTTTTTAATATACAACGCTTTTATAAATTGACTAAAAATTATAAAATAAAATAATGTAAAAAAAATATTTTTTAAAAACAAGCTTTTATTTAACCTGTACAATCATAGGAATAAAATGAAGTAGTGTAACAAAAGATTTTTTTGCAAGAAAATTTTGTCAAAACTGCACTAAAATGAATAAAATAAAATAAGTTAAGATCTCGTTAAAGTTACTAAAAGCCATTTAGTGAAAGGAGTTATTCAAACTCTAATGAAAATTACTAACAATTTGTACTAAGTTACTTCGTTTTTAAAAAAGCTTGTCGGCGAATTCAGCGTACATGCATAATTGGTTAGGTATGTATGTATGTATATGTATGCAGATATTCAAATGCCGGTTTGCTATTCGCGCGACAAGCTTTTTAAAAAACGAAGTAAATTAGTACAAATTGTTAGTAATTTTCATAAGAGTTTGAATAACTCCTTTCACTAAATGGCTTTTAGTAACTTTAACGAGATCTTAACTTATTTTATTTTATTCATTTTAGTGCAGTTTTGACAAAATTTTCTTGCAAAAAAATCTTTTGTTACACTACTTCATTTTATTCCTATGATTGTACAGGTTAAATAAAAGCTTGTTTTTAAAAAATATTTTGTTTACATTATTTTATTGATAATTTTTTTCTGACTGTGACGCATTTCTCCCATACATAAAAATTGCCGAATATAGGCAAACATAAAAAAGAGGTCCACTTTAAAAAAAATGTAATTTTTTAATTTGTGAGCACTAAGGCAACTAGTACCGGGATTCGGGATTCACGATCCCGAAGCCCGGGAGTACCGAGTCCTTTTTTGAGTCCCCAAATCACGGGATCAAGCCCTCGGGATCCCGGGAATTTTATTTACAACCAAATTAAAATAAGAGGAAATTCAGACAGTGTAATGGCATAAAAGAATTAAAAAATGAAATCCTAAAAACAATCAATCAATATATTACAATTCTAACACTACCATTATTCTATTTTATAATATGTATATGGTGCGTACCAACATAACTAATTTCTAAAATTATAATATTCATAATTTTGCTGCTTTATATTTGAATTGTAATAACTTTAAATTGTGTGCTATAATGTTTGCTGTACAACACTAAATCATTCCATTTATTTTATTAGTGTTTACAAACACTTGTGTTTGACATTATGTCATTCTCGCATTCGCTCTTCGGTTCGTTCTTACATTCGGCCTATTCCATACCCGGCAGTGAATCGACACACACGGAGGATAAGTATTCTAGAAAATATTTGAATAAAGACTAAGTTTAAACAATAAGATCGCGTTTAAATCTCACGTTTTAATAAACCCGCACGTTTGGATGAACCAGGGCTTTTAGAAAAGCCGCTCGTATGGAACTGCAGAGAAGCCGCTCATTTCCAAGTACCTGCACCGGCGCGCATTGAAAGGAGCCAAATAACCACACTTTTCTTTTCGCTTGGATAGCCACACTTTTTGGATCCTGCCATCACACACCTTTGGCGGAACAGAGTGCAAGAGCCTGCACGTTGCAGGAACCGTCTCACCCGCTTGTAAAAAGGTTTTTTTAGTAAACGCGATAATTGTTTGCAAGAACCTGTACAATCGCAATTTTACAGGAGCCCTCTCATTCGAACTTCTCACCCACCGTGCCTTTGAACGACAGCATGGCAATTGGCAACAGCGGTGGGGAAAGTGCGCTCACCGAAAATTATAGCACAGTACCACGAATCCCGCTGCCGCAAAAGAGTGAGGAGAACATCGAGGCCTACTTCTTTGCATGGGATTTCTGGTTTCACGCTTCTCTCGTATATTCCGATACCAGAAAATTCCCCATCGTATTGGCGAGCCTCCTGCCAAATAAACTCCTTGAGATTAGGCCAATCATCGAGGAAGCACCTCCAATCGACAAATT
>NW_023458700.1:26022-30740 GCF_013731165.1 Rhagoletis pomonella
GCAAACCAACCGAGCTTTTTAGTGAGATGAAGCGTGTTGCTGGTACCGCGCTCAACGACAACTTGTTACATGACTTGTGGGTGACGCGAAGTGTCGTGAGCCATTCGCTTTGCCCAAAAGCCATCATCTCAATAAGGCTGCTCAGCTGCAGCGAGCAAACAACCTGAGGTCGCCAATAACTACCGGCTTCGTATCTTTGACTCATCGTCGAAAATTAATTTTCTTATTGATACTGGCGCTGGTGTGTCAGTATTACCGTCGAAACAGGAAGGCAGCTAGAGCCTACAGCACCGGATTGAAATTGTTTGCCGTGAACGGTTCACCTATTAAAATATATGGTGAAGTCCTTTTAAAATTAAATTTAGAATTACGCCGCGAATTCGTTTCGAATTTTTTGATTGCCGATGTTTCCCATGCCCATCGACCCAGATTTTTTGAGTAATTTTTGGAATGTTAGGCTACCTCCAGCAAAGATGCTTACGGGATAGCCAGACCGAATTAAAATCAGTTTTCGTCATTCACAGAACGCTTGCAATGAGTATAAAAACGATCAACGCGCAATCGAATTTCGCGGATATTCTGCAAGAGTTTGTGGATATCACCAGACCAAGACCAATGGGTACGTTTACAAATACCACCGTAGTTCATCAGTAGTATGTATATAGGGCTTCTAGGCCACTTTTTCCATACAAAACTTTAATCATGTCGCAAAAAAATATAAAACAGCTGCTTGCTGACAAACGTTCAATAACTTTATAATAAGTTCCATGAATTTTATAAAAAAAGGGGCACAAAATACATGCTTTGTTTTAGAACAATTTGCCTATATCTAAATCAGAGGTGGCCAAAACTCACACAATCATATATTTAAATTTTGCAAAACAATGAGAGAATGAAGATAATAAGTCGCTCACGCGTCTGATGCAAACAGTGTTGTCAACGATTTCGAAGTGCAAACTATAACAAAAAGGGATTTTTTTATTATGTAAATAGTGTGAAAGGTAGAGATTATATTAAGAATTAACCTTTTAATATAGTTTAATTCATTAAAATTAAAGCAAATAGTTGAATTAATTTGTATCAATCTTCTTATTTTGAATTAAATGAAAAGGTATTTTTTAGAATTATTTTAAATTCATCTTCCCAATAAAACAAAAACGAGGGTGGCATCGTATCGAATTCGAGACGAACTCGAGAAAATAAATTTCTCGCGTCCGCGTACAATTTCTTTACATTTTATTTTCGTAAGCCGGATTTATTTAATGCAGCAACGGAAAAAAGTAAATATCTGCATTTAAAGTTATTTGTAAAACCTTGGTTATTTCGTGAAATGGGTATTTACATATAGTGGTGCTAATTAATGCTTAATTTTTGCTACACATTTCCTGATATCCTTAGAAAACGAAACATTCTCTGTTGCCATTGCATTTTTTTACCTTTTGTTTATTTATATTAGAGATTTAATTTCAGATAGCTAGATAGCTAGGTAAATCCTATAAAATTTGAATCGAAAAAAATTGCAATCTCAAACCACCAGCGAGCTGAAATCTTGAATACAAAAATCAATAATTCTCGAAACGCCAACGATTCGAAAAATAAACATTATAGAAACTCCAACGATTCAAAAAATAAAAATTCTAGAATCTCCAAGGATTCGAAAAACAAAAAATTCTCGAATCGCCAACGATTCGAAAAAAAATTATAGAATCTCCAACGATTAGAAAAATTAAATATTCTCGATTCGCCAGCGATTCGAAGAAAAAAATTTCTCTAGCAATACTCGACTCGCTAACGATAGGTGTCTCTTCTACAAATTCGAATTCGCCGATCTATCGTCGCGAAGTATCGTCTCGATAGTTCTATCAGAGAAAACGAGCTCGTCTCGAATTCGAGGCGAATTCGTTGTGTTTATTGGGTTTCTATTTATGTGCATATGTACGTAATAATTTATTAATTCAATATTTGGTAATAAGAGGAAATGGCGCTATACAGGCGCTTAACGAAAAAGTTTGTCACCCGTGCGATTTCTTCATGAACCATGACACCAAACATTGTGCCCTCTCTTCTATATTAAACACTTTTTTAACGTGTCTTGCAACGACTTGATGGCTCGAAAGTTTCGCATCGATTGAGCACGATCGCAGCAAAACCATAATCGTCGGCATCACTGATTCGTAGACAGGGCACGGACTTAGAAAAAATTAATATTGGTAGATTTTACATACAAAAATTGGTAGAAGTTGGTAGATTTTTTTAAAAGAAACATTATTATATAGTTTTTACTTATTTAGGATAAATGAAAGCTAATTCAGGTAAGATGGTGTTACCAAAGCAGCTGAATTTTCGCCTTGGGGATTTTTAATGTCAAAATGATGTGTTTGTTGTAATTCTTATTGTCATTATGGGTAAAATTTGTTGGTGGAATTTTTGTTTTTGAACTTTTGCTGTCACCTTATTAAATGAATGCGCCTTGGAATAAGTTTTATTTCTTTATAAAACAATCAAACATTAAAAAAAATAAAATAAATATGTAGTACATAAAAGTGGGCCCAAATCATGGCATCCGTGATCGAATGAAACACGATTCGAATCGAATGAAGCAAAATGACAGCTGTTTTCTCTCAAATACATTTTGAACTGAAAAAGTTAATTCGCTACCAAGAGTTGTAAATAAAATTCCGATTCGAATTTGATTCGATCCCGGATGTCTTGATTCTGGCCCTGTTTTACAATAAAACAAACAATTACTCTGCACTTCGAAGTTTGTTGATTAAAATTAGTTTTGAAATGATTTAAGTTTGCACAAAATTCCTTTGGCAGTCTCCCACAAAAAACGTATTGCCAACGAAAAATATTTCCATAAACAGTAGGTTATGGTCAAAGTTAACTCCTCATGTTTATTTTAGGTATGTTCCATGATAAAATATGTATACACTGTGTTCATTTAAATCTCTTTGCTTTCTTTCGGGAAAATATTGGTAGATTTTTAGCCTTTGTTAGTAGAAATGGTAGAAAATAAAAAACAGCTTAAAAGTTGGTAGATCTACCAATAAAGTGGTAAAGTCCGTGCACTATTCATAGAGTATGCGCATGTATGTGTGAAAGCAGCGCAGTTTTTTTTCGTGTACGTGTGAAAGCAGAAGAGAAAACATTTTATTTTTAATATTTTTATTGAGCTTTGTACCACGATTGTTTATTAGGAAAAATTGAAAAAGCAACAAAGTCTAACTTCAGACTTCTTTTTTCTAGACTTCAGCAGGGATCGAACCTGCGGAATCGATGTTCAAAGTCAGAAGCGTTAACCACTGAGCTATGTACATCCCGTAAACTCTTGTTGCTAATTAATTTTCCTTATTCAACCAACTACTATCAAGTGCAGCTGATTTGTCGCTATTTAAATTCGACAGCGAGGTTGTTGTTGTCAATTCTATACATCCATTTGCTTATTTGCTTTTTTTGTATAGTTTCAGGCAGGCTCTTCCTAAACGGTGACAGGTAATAAGATCAATGGAAATAAGGTCAATTGACTTTATTTCCCACCCTGGTGCGAAATAAAGTCAATTGACATTATTACCTTTTTAAAAACGAAATAAAATCAATTGACATTATTTCTCTTTCAAACATTAAATTTGCTTAGCTTCGCGGTGGCCCGCGTCAGCGCTCGCGCTCGCGCCCCGCGTACCCAGCGCGACCGGCGCGCACACCACGTCACGCAACGCCGCGGCCCCCCCGGCCCCCCCTTCCCTGTCTCCCGACGTGCTGTAACGCAGGTAGATTTATTTTTTGTATACGTTGAAATAAAATTTTTATATATTTTAAACATCGAGGGTTTATATTCAATAATACCCCCTATCTGCACACTTTTCACAAAGATGAGATTCTGATATGAAAATCCACCTAAGCTTTAACTGTCATCAGTGATATTAATGTTACCTTATATAAGGACAGGTAATAAGTCCCAGATGGTTTCTAAAATCACAAAATAGTTTTTGTGCAAATTGCAGATAGAGGGTATTAATGAATTCAAGCCCTCGATATTTCACATTTTTATATTTGTAAGTTATTGGAAGCAGGGATGCCAACTTGGCTCAAACCGTGCCATTTGTTCCTATTTTACTTCACATGGCACTTAATTTTTAAATTTGGCACAAAATGCCAAAATGGCACTTTTGTAAAAAAAATAACATTTCAATACATTTTTGTGAAATCCTTAGCGTGCACTTCTTTTTCTCAACTAAAATTTTCTAATTTATAAAGGCTTTTCAACTGGTTTATCTTATTTTATCATTGCACTTTTGTTTTGAAAATGTGGCTTTATTTTATTGCTAAATGTGAATGATTAAAAGGAATTACACCTTTTTTGGCACTTTTATTTTTCTATTTGGCACATTTTGGCACTTTTTTTTATCCTCAATTTGGCACCTCATAACTAAGGAGAGTTGGCAGCCCTGATTGTAAGATTTCTGCTGTGTTTTGAGGCAACAACTTGTCTGCAGTAAAAAAGCATATAATTTGTGTTTCAAAAGTGTGTGAAAACCAATCAATTAACTTATATGATCTCCTTAGCTGCTTTTAAATGACTGCTGGCGGAGGCATAAATTCAGTGTAAGAAAATAAGAAAATTCTTTTTTTTATTATTGTTTCCTTATAGAAAAGTTGGGTTCTTTTCCACCTTAGACATTCCGAATTCGTTCAAAATATGCTAATTTAAAACACAG
>NW_023458700.1:50740-66806 GCF_013731165.1 Rhagoletis pomonella
TTTAACGTGGTTTGATATGGCTGTTAACTTAACAGGCCCGTGCAACATGGCCCATTTCACATTGCTTTTGTTAGGTTATTATCACCCTTTCACTTCATGCAATAGTTTTTAATTTTTTCGATTTAATTGATGAATTTTGGCAACACCTGCTAAAAGTTTAAATAAGCGACTGATCTTCAAATAGGACATCGCTAATCATCTATCAAAGCGCGCTTCAAAAATTTCCGCGGTTTCTTGCTAATTTCAATTTAATGTCAATTTAAATGTTCCTTTCAATTCATGTATTTATGCCATTTAAAAAAATGGTATGTGGAAATGAACTTAATGATTATTTTTTTAATGCTCGACTTTGTCATTTCCCATTTTTGCCATTTAATGCATAGTGGAAATCCAGCATTAGTTTTGAAAACTTGTAAGTACATGTGTGTACCTGAAAGTGTGTTCTTTGTTCCTTTATTAATAATATTATATTATGTATGTATTGTATATTATTAAAGTTACTTTAAAAAATATTTAATATACGATTGTAATGCACTTTGTACGCAATTTGTAAAAAAGTAATAAAAACTGAATTGGCATATTTTCTTGATAAAGAGCTACAAACCACTCAATGTTATAGAAATTGGTCCATTTTTTACCATTTGGTCCATTTTTTGGCTCGGGAAAGAAATTGGAAACGGCAGCCGTGGTTGTGATTGCAGCTTTTCGAAGTTAACAGGTATTACCTCTGAAAATATTCGTACAAAGTTGCCACCTATTCGAAATTATTTATAAGTTAAATAAAACGACATATTGGGTATCAAGTGAAACTATTTTAAAAATTCCCGATTCAGAGATATTTTTAACAGGGTGGCAACCTATTTGCGATCTTATATTTATTTAATTCATTTTTTGAAAATAAGTATACAATATTACTATTTATGGGTACTAAAATACCTCTCTTAAACAATTCTTCTTTTACGTAATAAGTGTTATCTAGTGGCGGATACAGGCGGGGCGATGGGGCGATCGCAACCGCGGAGCTTTCGCATTAATTTTAACATTCGCATTCGCTTTCGCATTCGCAATAATCAATGCGGATCTTTTGCGAATGCGAATATTGAAGGGACCGGAAGTAACAGTTATTTTCTTTACGAGTTAAACTTGGCCAAATATTTTTTATTCCCAACTAAATGTCCTTTCCGGACAATAAACCAACCGCTTATCCAAATTAAACAAGTTTGGTATCAAATGAAAGAGGACTTAAATAGCTTTAAAACTGAAATATCTAAACAAGCAGAGTCACCTATTGAAAAATATTTCAATAAAAAATTATAATTAGTTACCATAGAACGAACCTTGGGTCAGGTGTATGAATTTTTTTAGTATTAAATGATATAAAAAAAATATATATAAATAGAGGTGGTAACCTTCGCACGTTATTTCTGTTTAAAAGCTATTTCAGTCTTCTTTCACATGATACCAAATTTGTTTAATTTTGATAAGCTGTTTATTTATTATCCAGAAAAAAACTTTCGGAATAAAAAATATTAGGCCAAGTTTAACTGGTAAAAAAATAACTGTTTCGGTCCCTGGAATATTATGCAAGTGCAATGATAAAACGTATATCTGGTCAGTCACAGAAGAAAGGATCAAAAATGAATTACAAAAACTAAAATCGAAAAACGCTGTTGACGTTACTGGTTCTCCACATTCAGAAACAACCAAAAGAATAAGAATGAAGAATAATTTGGAAAACAACGGTGTTTAACCAACGATCTTGCTATGATACTAGATTGTGAAGATGAAAGTCAGGAGGATACATACGACATTTGCAGACCGATGCAGTTCCCAAAAAAGAATTATTGCACCGCAATAAAAAAAAATATATAACTGAAAGTCCTCTCGACTGGTGCAGTGTCAATCGAAAAGAATTTACAATTTTGTCAAGTTTCAAGGTTTTCGCAGCGAGCGAGTAGTTATTTAGTGGCGCAGGTTTGATTTACGACCCTTTAAAAACTTTTTATTGAATACAATGTTCCAATTTTTAAATTCAAGTACTAAAAAAAAATATTAAAAATTACTAACCTTTCCATTTTTTATTTAACTAAATCACCTAATTTACTCACCTAAATTATTTCTTAACAAGTAAAAAAGTCTAAGTTCGGGCGGAGCCGCACATTAAATACCCGGCGCAAGTATTCAATATAGTTTTTTCACCTTTCCGAAAACTACCGCTACGTGGTAAGCAGTGGTGGTTTTACGTCTATTTCAAACATCTTCGATAGCACGTTCAGTTATACATAATGAGATAAACTTATTTAGATATATGTGGGCGGCATTCCGCCCATTTTCCAAAATTCCATAATAATGTTAATTCTTTTCAAGGGATTGTTGTTAGTATCAATTTTGGGTAAAATTAGCGTTATAAAAAGGTGGTCGTAATTTTAGACAGATTTTAATAACTTTCAACGTTTTGCCTTTATGGGGCAACCACTATAATTATACCGAGTTTGGTACACATTGATCGAATGGTTACCGAGATTACGGTTGCCAGACGTACTGATTTTATCAGTACAGTACTGATTTTTCCACTCTTGTACTGATTTTATTCATTTCTTCAATCAGTACGCTAATGTCCTGATTTTTCAAAATTTGTACTGAACTTTCAATTCAAACAAAAAACTTTAGGATTTTTTTAAGGGTTTTACATAACGTTGTAACTTCCTTAAACTGTACTGTAAAAAGTAAGATGATAATTTAATTATAGTTGACATGTTTCAGATAATGTTTGATATGCCTAAGAAATTAATACAAAAAAAAATATCAATCCTTTTATGGGCATATCACCGGGTCGTTACATACCAGATTTTAATATAAAAACCCACCTAAGATTTAAATGTCATCGGTGATGTTATTTCTGACCTTGTATCATCATGCTTGACAGAAGAATTTACTTTTAAATTGCAAAGTCGGAATTAACACCAGTGATGACAAAAAAGACCCAGATGGGTTCTAACATCACAAAGTTGTTTTTGTGAAAATTGCAGATAGAGGCTATTGAATATAAGCCCTCGATAATAGGTTTGTCCCACAAGCTACTCGAAGTAACTTCGAGTTACACATACGCGTTCCACAAGTAAGTTTTAGAGTTTCTTTGATATACGCTCACAGTTTGAACTTTGCTTGAGTTTTTCTACAAGTAGCTTGTGGAACAAGCCTAATATCGAGGGCTTATATTCAATAGCCTCTATCTGCAATTTTCACAAAAACAAGTTTGTGATGTTAGAACCCATCTGGGTCTTATTTGTCATCACTGGTGTTAATTCCGACTTTGCAATTTAAAAGTAAATTCTTCTGTCAAGCGTGATACAAGGTCAGAATTAACATCACCGATGACAGTTAAGTCTTAGGTGGATTTTTATATCAGAATCTCATTTTTATGAAAAATGCAGACAGAGGGTATTGAATATAAGCCCTCGATATGTTGGAGGATTAATTATTTAAAAAGAAGGCTGACGTTTTTTTGTCGGGTGTTGCTAGTTGTCTCGAAAATAACTTTCAGTTTAATAACAACAAATTTGAATATTCGAATGGCTTTTGCCTATAACTTACAGTTCTTTTTTCACAATTTACTCACATTGTAAAAGAGTTTTGCATACAAGATATAGAGTTAGATACTCTTATTAGCGAATTCTTAGCCTTTCAAACTTTTTGCGTAGTTGAAAAAATTAATATAATATGCAACTGAGAGGATCTTAAGTATAAATTTTTCTTCCTGGCGCAAAGAAAGAAACCGGCTTCACATTAAAATTTTTTAAAGTGAACTGCATATTAAAAGTAAATTTAAATTGAAAAATATAGAATTCTTTGACTATTTAAACACTGAAGATGGAAATGATCTCATTATTGATATTCAAAAATGCCGTAAATATAATGATCTGTACACTCATGTTAAAATGAATAAACCTTTTCTTATGAACTATATTTTATTTATATACCAAAATATTGTTAAAAACAACTACTTTGGCGTTTTGATGTCTTATCTGATACTTACATTCATAATTTTGCTTTGAATAAAAATGTACTGAAAAGTACTGATTTTTTTAGCATGAAAAAGTCTAATGTACTGATTTCGCGCATAAAAAATCTGGCAACCCTAACCGAGATACACATATGTGGTTTTAAGTAGGGGTCACGCCCATTTTTCATAATTTTATTATAAGCTTATAAGCGTACTTTTTGCTAAAGAATTATTGCAAACATCAATTTTGAATAAATTAGCTGCAGTATTGATTACTGATTTATGGAAGCTTTCTTATTTCTCTAAATTACCGTTATGTGGGATGTCAGCGTGGTTGTTATCCGATTTTTTAAATTTTCAGCCGTTTAGTATGTTTTGTGAAGGCCAACAACTGTGTCAAGTTTGGGAGAAATTGGTGGAGCGGTTCCCAAGATATCATAATCATAAGTGGGCGTGCCTACGCCCATTTTGAAAAATTTTTAATATTCTTATTTTTCGTTTAAAAATGATTGTACATATGAATTTTGAGTGAGTAAGCTTCAGTAGTTACTAAAATATCGCAGTTTTCGTATTTCTGAAAACTACCGTTATATGGGAGGTAGGCGTGGTTATCGTCCTATTTTGCCCATTTTCAACACCATCCGTCCTGCGCTCAAAATAAGTACACATACCAAGTTTCTTTAAGATATCTCAATTTGTACTCGAGTTATCGTGTGCACATACGGTTACTCTTTTCACCCTGATCATTTATGTATACATTTGTCTATATCTATCTCGATTCGTTTTGCCTGTTACAAACGGCCGTTATGTGAACAAAGTTATAATACCCTTGCGTACAAGCGCGCTCGGGTATAAAAATACTTGACATCAGCATTCGCATCCGCATCCGCGGATGTTAGCGTTTGAACATCCGCATCCGTATTCGCATCCGCGGATGTCTGAAATTCCACATTCGCAACATCCCTGGTATATACTATGAATGTATGTATGTATGTCAAATCGAACTTTCTGATATTACTTTTTGTCTATTTCCGCGGTGCACGTATGTAGGAAATTTCACTTTCAACTGTGTATGCTCATAAAAATGTTAATGACTTGAAAAATATAATAAAAATTAAAAATTTAAATTAAAAAATTAAAAATTTGAATCGTGCTAGCGAAGCAGTCAATGGCACTGTGAATATTCTTCGAAATTATAGAGAAAATGCTGACAGACATTTTTCTGATATATTTTCAAAAGTTACCAATATCGCTAGGGTATTGGATTTTGACATTGTCCTTCCTCGGAG
Source organism: Rhagoletis pomonella (assembly GCF_013731165.1). Lineage (NCBI taxonomy): Eukaryota > Metazoa > Arthropoda > Insecta > Diptera > Tephritidae > Rhagoletis > Rhagoletis pomonella. The sequence continues at coordinate 56,033 of NW_023458700.1, forward strand.
AGCCAATATACAAAATTTTCGGGCTAATTATCGTGCGTCTAACGCTGAAGATTATTATCGAAAGGCAATATTTATACCGCTATTGGATAATATTTTGCTCGATCTCCGAGAAAGATTGCCGAAAGAATATGCTTTTCCATTAATTAACAAACTTCTCCGCATTCTGGTCACACTTCCAGCTAGTAACGCTACTTCCGAAAGAAGTTTTTCAACCCTTCGCCGGTTAAATACATGGTTGCGTAGTACTATGGATGAAGAAAGACTGATAGGTCTAGCACTTTTACACGTACACTTAGATATTGAAATTGACACTGAAAGGATAATAGAAAGATTCGCAAAAGGAAATCGCAAAATTGAATTTGCAATTTAAATTATTACAATAAAATCTGAATAAGTTGTTAAGTTACTTAATTACATCCTTCATTTTACTAACATTGTAGCAAGAAACAAGTATTTATATGTATATATTGCATTAATAGACCCAAGGTATAACTTTACGTCTTGTGTTTTTTTTTTAAATAGTACATGTAATTGTTTTATTAGACCTTGCACCAAATTCACAAAATGAAAAGTAATATTATATCACTTTACTTCGCACTTCATAAAAAATACTCGAACCTATATTTGCATGAAAAATAAATTACTGTTAGATGCCTGTAATTTAACGTTATTTGACAATTTGGTTAGAAATAAAGCCTTTTCAAAACCATTTCGATTGATACCCATATTGTAGGAATTCTTTTCACTTAATTGTATTTCATTTTTTAACAGATGGCAACCTTTTCATATTTTAACCTAGAAATAAAATTTCTTCTCAACGAGACGAACACGTAGGTGTGCATGTTTCAACAATCGGACCACGGCAACATAGAGTTATCGATGTAAAACTTTAAGCAGCTTTATATTTGTTGTTGGACTCTTCCCCCTCTATTTACTTAATTTTAAACATTTACAATTTTAAATGTCGTAACACGTCTTTTCTAAAAATTTTTAGCTAAAATTTTCATACAAATAATTTTGGCCGTCTAAATCGACCAAATACCCCTTATGTGTGCCATATACCTAACTTAGCAGTTGCGCTTAGATCGTCTAGAAAGCTAATACCTAGGCTCTTCTTCGTCATGGCAGCTCCTGCATTAGTTGGTGTGACTAACCCCGAGGCGGTCTGCATGCCTTCCAATCAGGATATGTCCTGCGAGCAGGCCCTTGGCCAGCGGCATATCGCCTCTATTGAGAGTGAGAATTTCCCTCGATCTTTTTATTATCCATTTCGGCCATGTAAGCTTCGTTGAATTATAGTTTCGAAGTTTTTTCCCATATAAAGTACATAGGAAACTTTGAGCGGTTTGAGGGACCTCTAACTATTTTTTTAATTCAAAATAAAAAAATTGGGGTATAATGTTTTCGGTATAGAACAATCCTATGGGGTGAGAGCATTAATATTCCGACTTTGCTTTTTTGGACCACCTTAGTGTGTAGTCTGTGCAAATTTGAAATGAAAAATAATAGAAATTTACATCTCTAAGCAAATTACATGCATATGGGCAAATCTAAAAAAAAATAAAAAAATCAAAAAAAAATTTAATTTAATTTAATTTTAATTTTTAAATTTGTGAGCTCACATATGTTTTATATATCATTTTATTCGTAATCTCTTAATAAATCGATTAACATAAGTGTAATTCATTTTCATCAAGTGCTTCAAAAGTTAGACGAGGAATAAACATGAAGTAGAAAACAAAAGAATAACCTGGGATCAAATTACGTTGTTCATAAATTTTGAGCAAAGAGTTTGAAAGTTGAACTCACTTAATGTGGACGTTCTAAATTCAATGGCATCCCCCGTTTTACCAGATTCGCTCCGGTTTTCGAGATAACGGTACTTGAATGATTAAATCTTAACCATTTTATAAATAACTCCCTCAGTTTTAAGTTATTTTACTAAAATTTTGCACATAACGGTTTTTTAATATTACCTTAATTATTCCTTAAAATTACGGAAATGGGTGCACTTTAACATATAGCTCCAATACAGCTGATTACTCAGATATGTGTTTTTGCGCTATAACTCTAATTTCATATCTGAATAATAAATTGTATGCGTGCTATATGTTAAAGTGAACCTATACTAAATTTTTACCTGCTTAATTGGAGGAGTTATAACGCAAAACAACGTCTCTGGACAATCAATTGTATGTGAGCTAGATTTTAGAGTGAACCGATTTCAATGATTTTATGAGATCGTGAAGAAAATATTAAAATACAAGCGTGTGCACAATTTCAGTAAAATATCTCCAAAACTGTTGGAGTTTTTTTTTATAAAAGAGTTCAAATTTAAGCAAAGTTTCAAGTACCGCTATCTGCAAAACTGGGGACACCATTGAATTTTGAAGGCTCCAATTAAGTAAGAGCAACTATCAGAACCTTTGTCGAAAAAAATTTGATTTGATACCACCCTCGAAATATCCTGACTACAAGAAGGAGCATAATTAAAAGTACTAAATCAGGGTTTTTACACACTTCCAGAGAACATTTTTTTGAAGCATTTTACGGGTATATGCAACGTTATAAGGACTAGTAGTTATAAAAATACTTGATCGTTTCGACGTATTTTCCAAATATGCCTTCAATTAAGATGTTTTTGGAATAAAAATCACGCTCAAGATCGCAGAATATTTTATTTTTAAAAGTTGGTTTATTCTGAAAGCACACCTCTTGCCAAGGTATCAAATTATTCGTAATTATTTGTAGAATACAATACATACTTAAAAAGTTCTTAAAATTAAATGCTTCAAAAACTATACACGATACACCGAAAATTTTGAAAATTGTTAAATGTGGAGTTACAGACTTTGAGTTACTTGCCATTTCGTTATTTTTTAATGTACACTTTTCCTACCTACTACATCTGAAGTGTACACATAGGTGCTGAATGCCCATTAAATTTCAAATCAGAATATGGTGCGCTTCAAAAGTTATGACATAATTAATTTTGCCCATCTTAAAAGTTACATAAAAAATTCACTTGTTTTCATAATTTTTTTTTAATTTAAACGCCTTTAATTCAAAAGTTATGCAGCAAATTGATCCAAATTTTTGTTTGAGGCTTCAAGTATATGTCAATGAATTATATTCAAAAGCAACCAGCTTGACATAGTTTCTAAATAAAGCTAAATAACACCAAGGTTACCCGTATTTTAGATTTGCCCATATGCTTAAGTGATTTTTGCCTAAACAGTAATATTCGATTATGAAAAGTTATCTTAGCTTGTAAATTTAACTAAAGGTATTGTAAGTTCATATCTTCATATTTGTGTGATGAAAGTCATGGGTATGTACATGTTTACGCGACTTTCACTGCACAACAACAGTCGAAATTCCTCTTGCTGTTGCTTTGCTTTCGTGCTGTGAATATCTTCAGAGCACAGCAACAGTCGAAATGCGTTTTTTCTTCATACTGCTGTCGCTTTACCGTCGCGCTGCTATTATCTCGGCAGCAAATCGACAGCCCAGCTTAGTTTTTGTGTTTTTGCTTTCGCTTTACTGTTGGCTTTGAAAATTCTCACAGCCAAAGCAAAGTCGAAGTAAATGAAAAAAAAAAATTAAAGCACTTTCAAACGCTGCTTTTCTTTACTCTCAGTCTTCACCAGACGCCCACTTTTCTCATTAGTCAATCTTATCCCCACCAGGTTCCATTTATTAGATAGGTATAATAAATAAACGCAATCATTATAATAAAATAACATGCAGATTCACCAGTACACTGAAAAATGTATGCTTGCAATATACTTTAACTACACGTATGTACATATGTATACTAGTATCGCCCCGTTGTCGAAATTCAACATCTTCTTTCATACATTTTTGAATTTTACCTATCACCAATACTAAATCCTTTATGCGAATTACTATTTTGAAGTCCACCAGCATAATTTATAGCGAATATACAGGAAAACTTAAAATCGAATTATGAACGTTAATACCGGATTGATTAATGCTAATTCTACCAAGTCTCCTCCTCATTAGCTTTTGAAAATAGACCGAGAAAGGAACCTCGATTTTCATTTATAAAAAATATGCATATGTATTTGTATGTATAGATGAGATGTTCATCACTGACTAATATGTCAAAGAATTCAGACTGTAAATAAGCCCGAAAGTACGGCATTGACAACATATGTTGCTGTGTCAAATTTCAGGACGTTAGCATAGGCAGTTACAGAGATGACCGATAAGAGAATTTCAGTTTGAATGGGCGGAGTCACGCACCCCTATCCAAAATCTACCGTTCTTCGCCCAAAAGTACGGTATTGGTAACGTATGTTGCTGTGCCAAATTTCAGGATGTCAGCATAAGCAGTTCCAGAGATAAGCGATATAAGAACTCCAGTTTGTATTGGCGGTGCCCTTTTCCAAAATCTACCACTTTTCGCCGAAAGTACGGGACGTTAGCACAAGCGGTTGTAGAGATAAGCGATGTTAGAATTCCAGTTTGCATGGGCGGTGCTACGCCCCCCTTTCCAAAATCTACCATTCTTCGCCGAAAGTACGGTATTGACAACATATGTTGCTGTGTCAATTTTCGGGACGTTAGCATAAGCGGTTCCAGAGATTAGCGATATGAGAATTTCAGTTTTTATGGGCGGTGCTACGCCCCGCTATCTAAACTCTCTTCGCCGTAAGTTCGGTATTGACAACATACGTTGCTGTGCCAAATTTCAGAACGTCAGCGCAAGCGGTTCCAGAGATAAGCGATATGAGAATTTCCGTTTGTATGGGCGGTGCCACGCCCCCCTATCCAAAGTGTACCACTCTTCGCCGAAAGTACGGTATTGACAACATATGTTGCTGTGTCAATTTTCGGGACGTTAGCATACACAGTTGCAGAGATAAGCGATATGAGAATTTCAGTTTATATGGGCGGTGCCACGCCTCCTATCCAAAATCTACCACTCTTCGCCGTAAGTTCGGTATTGACAACATATGTTGCTGTGCCAAATTTCAATACGTCAGCATAAGGGGTTAAAGAGAAATGCCATATGGAAATTTCAGTTTGTATAAGCGGTGCCACGCCCCCCTATCCAAAATCTACCACTCTTTGCCGAAAGTACGGTATTGACAACAAATGTTGCTCTGTAAAATTTCAGGAGGAAGCATAGGCGGTTCCAGAGAAACGCGATATGAAAATTTCAGTTTGTATGGGCGGTGCCACGCCCCCTTTCCAAAATCTCTACCATATTTTTTCTAAGTACGGTATTGACAACATATGTTGCTGTGTCAAATTTCAGGACGTTAGTATAAGTGGTTCCAGAGAAAAGCGATATGAGGATTTCAACTTGTATGGGCGGTGCCACGCCCCCTTTCCCAAAATCTACCATATTCCGCCGTAAGTATTGTATTTCCAACATATGTTGCTGTGTCCAATTTCAGGAAGATAGCGTAGGTGGTTCCAGAGATAAGCGCTATGATAATTTCAGTTTGTATGGGAAGTGCCCCGCCCACTTTCCCGGTACCTACCATTTTTCACCGTAAGTAGGGTATTTACAATCTATGCATCTGTGCCAAGTTTCAGTTCCCCAGTATAATTGGTTTTATTATATTTATTTATTTGAAATACAGTCTACATAGTAATTGCTTTTTACAGATTAGTTAAAAATACGAAATAAGTCTAACTTAAAACTATACAAATTTGCGTTAAAGTTTAGAGAACTACAATATCGATTTGCTAGTCGCATAGACCTTGCTATCGGTTCGTTAAATGCATAGCTTGTTGTATGGGTATCTTCAGTAAATAATTTATTGTATCGAAGATCACGAGCCGGAATATATCGATTGAATAAACTTATTAATTGTGAACAGGTAACATTACCGTTAATTATATTAAACGCAAACAAAATCGAATAGCTAGTCCTTCTCTCATGCAAGGCCTGGAGACCTAGCAGCTTACGTCTACTAATATATGGTGGGAGACCATCAGGCCACAGAAGTTTATGTAATGCGACTTTGGTGAACACTTTTTGAACTCTCTCAATTTTCTTAGAGTAAGTCTCGTAGTATGGATTCCATATTATTGAGCAGTATTCGAGACGGCTTCTAACCAATTAAATATAAAGCGACTTCAAGGTCATGGGATCATTAAAATCTCCAGAATTACGTCTGATAAAACCAATCATGACAAAAGATTTAGCACAAATATAATCAATGTAACTAGAGAAAGAAAGTCCAGAATCAAATATAACACCGAGATCTTTCATCTCGTAACAACGATTTAGAGAGCAATTATTTAATTCATAATTAAATAAAGTGTTATTAGTTTTTCTTGAATAAGTGACAACGCAACACTTGTTTATGTTTAAAAATAAGTTGTTGTCAGTGCACCACTTTTAAGGGCGTCTAGATCATATGGTAGATTGATACAGTCATTTATGCTGTGGATTCGCAAAAGAAGCTTAACATCGTCGGCAAACATAAGACATTTCGCGAATTTGAATTGAATGGCTATGTCATTGATGAAGATGAGAAATAGCGAAGGTCCACAATGTGTTCCCTGTGGAATTCCTGACCAAGCATCAATAAGAAGTGATGACTTACTGCTTCCAATTGTCACAAGAAGTTTCCTGTTTAATAGAAAACTGGAGAAAAGTTCCAAAAGTTTACCACTAATCCCATAAATTTTCAGCTTGTATAAAATAATGGAATGATCGACTTTGCCAAACGCCTTTGCGAAGCCCGTATAAATAACGTCAAGCTTCGCATAATTTTCAAAAGCGTTAATTATTTGAATAGTTAGCAAAGCTAGATTAGTGGTCGTTGGTCTCCCCGGAAAAACCCCATGTTGACAATCTATGATAGCTTTATTTATATGATCAAATAATTTACTTTGAAGTATGTGGTCGAATAGTTTAGCCAGGGTACTCTGTTTGACTATTGGTCTATAGTTAGATATGTTTTTGCGGTCACCAGATTTAAATATTGGGACTATAGTGCATTACTTCCATGCGCTTAAAAAAGTTCCTTTATTCATGCATTCATTAAAGAGCATTGAAATAGGTTTAGCAACACTATGCGAGCAAATTTTAAAGAACATGGGAGAGAACCCTTCAGAATATGTTTTTGGATTTGATTTCAGCCTCGAAATGGATATGAGAACATCATCGACTGAAATTTCAAAAGATGAAATGACTGGTAATGATGCCGATTGGAGACTAGGAATTGCAGGGTTCGAATACTTTGCGTAGACTTTCTGAAAAAGTGTATCGAACAAGTTACAAGCGTCCTGTGTATTGTCCGATATTTCACCTTCATATTCCATGGTCGTCGGAAAACCATTAGTTCGCCTCTTCGCGTTAATTACATATCAAAAACTAGATGGATTAGTTTTTAGATTAAATTCGATCTTAAGCATATGTTGTTTGAAAAGAAACTTATTAAGGCAATCAAAAGTTTTTTTTACAGTAAGAGATATAGCGGTTTTCACATTTCAGTCTATATGTCAGATGCAACGCCCCCTATGAACCGGGATTAACATTAGTGGATTAGAGGAAGTTATATCCTTTAAAGCGGTGTATGTTTCATTGAAATCGAGCGAACGGTGCCTTCAAAAAAGGGATTGCAATATTTTCTTGTGGCGTATTTATATATAGATAATTTATATGTATGTATATAGTCACGTTGCGAAATTAAACCACTTTCTTCGATGTTTCTTTACAACTAAACTCTTTATTTCTTACATAATATATATGTAATAAATATTAACGTTAGCTTACTTAATATATGTATGTAACAGTAAAACAATGCAGAGAGAGTTAACTCTCCTGAAGTCTTAACATAATTATGTTATCTTAATGTTAATAAGTAGTGTATGTTAATTGAGTATGTTAATATGTTTATTGAAATATGTATGTAAGTACATATCAGTGATATGCTTCGAGTAACAATTTCGAGTTTCGAGCCAACTCGTTGCAAGGCAACTCATACGAATGAGTTGTACTCCAGTATGGCAATACAAGCGAAGCAAGTATATGTTTCATGAAAAGCTGTTCGATAGGCAAGCTTGTTTAAAATATACGCAACCAAGATTTGGTTCGAAAAAAAATGTACATGTCAATGAGTTGAACATTAAGCAGAAAAGTACGTATGACTCGTTCGATGTACGTACTTTCAATCAACTCTTTTCAAGCTGTATATGTACATACATATGTATGTTCATACGTATGTATGTATGTAATGTAATTTTTGTTCCTTTGTAAAAGCAAGTATGTATAGGATGCAGAAGAGCCCCTTGTAGTTCTGCTGGAGTTTTGCTGGTGGCTGGTGCTGGTGATTCCATGCATCACTGTTAGGCAATTTGCTAGCGATATTATGCATTACTGGTCGTTAGGCAAAGAGCTAGCGATTAGTAATCGTCACTAGTGCACCAGGTAATCGCTAGCTTAAGGACAAACCACGCGCACCCTCTCGGTACGCTTCAATGACATTGCCATGTTAAATTCGTTAGGCAAAGGAATTGGTGTAGTTATAGTTTAATGAAATATCAGCATGTTATTTTGTTCCGTAATAATTGCATTTTTTATGTTAATAAGGATAATAAATGAAACATACAGCGTATATGTACTTAACATTGAATAATGAGTAAAGTGGAGGTCTGGTGAAGAGTCAGAAAAAGCAGGGACCGAAAAGAACAGTTGTTTTTTTAACAGTCAAACTTGGCCAAATATTTTTTAAGTCCGAAATGAAAGTAATTTCCTGATAGTATACAAACCGCATATACAAATTAAGTATAAAATGAAAGAGGGCAGAAATAGCTTTTAAACAGAAATAGGACAGAAATAGCTTTTAAACAGAAATACATAACGAACGAATGTTACCACCTCTATTTATATTTTGTTTATAATTGAAAACTAAAGAAATTCGTATACTTGCTCTTGTGTTCAAGCCCGTTCCTTTAGAAAAAAATTAAGCTACCAATGAAGAAAATCGATATATAAATAAGAAAGTAATTATTAAGTAACGAGAATACGCGAGGATTTTTTTGGAGAAAAAGTGTTACTCATACGCCACATACACCTGAGTTGCATCGTAAGCAAGAGCTGCCACGAATGATTAATTAATTTCACGGAAATTTCAGGGCTATCGAAAAGTTATGTATGTATGGTTTATAGAGAATTTTAATTGCTTTCATTTACCGTTTCTCGTATTACAATTATTCAATTGGTTCGATATACGTGATTAAGTGAAATCACTCCTGTTTTTGTAAACTGAATAAGGGTAATTTGCAAATATCTCGAAAAGTTATCAATAGAAAAAAAATTATCTCGCTTTCCGGAATCACCGGGAAATTCTACATAAGAATTGGATAGTGGCATCCATAGAACATTTTTGCTGTAAACCAGAATAATAAGTATGATTTGGCCGTCATGCAAAGGTACACACATATAGAAAAATACCACGCAGACACTCCATTATACTGAAAAGTGTACGCTTGGAATATTCTTATAAATATTCGTTTCAAACGAAAATAAGTTTTTTGCAGTCTCACATATATGTATGAATGTATCCTCTGTAACATCATCTCCTTTGCAATGTCCTTGAAATCTGTTCGGACTACCGGGATTGCTTTTTCTCATTTATTAGCGCCCGACATCGGCAATTTCCGGACAACTCATATTTGTGTCGCGAATGAAAGACAGCGCAAATTTTTTGTTTATCGCATTTCAAATATTAGCGATGTGATGTTAAATCTGTATGAATTTTTCCTTCGCGATAAAAGAAGTGCATGCCAAAATAAAAAACCACATTGCATTTCCTATGTCCATGAATACTTTTTGTTTATTTCATTATTAAAAATTATATGTAAATACATTCATATGCATAGACGTATTCACATCGATAAAACGAAGTATTTGAAATTTATTGCGACAAAATAACAAAATTTAAAAATACCTGAAATAATCAGTACACTTTACTGACGCCACTTGGAAATGCCAAGTGAAGCTTTACTTTATTTACAAACTAGATACAAATTCATAGCATACAAATTCTTTAATAGCGCATCCAATATCATCTTCTACTTCACAAAAAACAGACCACACTTCACTACGACCTTTTCTTTTATTACATTTTCTTAGAACACCGCTTTTGAGTTTTTCAGAAATATTTTCAATTGTATTCGACATAATTTACGCACGTCAGAATCTTACAATAAAAACTGTAGAACATATAACTCTCGAATGAATACAACACGTCGTTTATACAGAACGAGTATCTCAATATACAAGCAACGATTCGGTTGGTTTGAAATTGTACAAGTGTATGATTCGAACAAAAAATACTGTTCACTGCGTTGACTCGGTATAAAATTTAAAAGCAAGTTGCGGCTCGTACGCTTGACGTTGTTCATGTATCAAATCATACGTACATTAGTTCAGTATAAACGAACTCCAAATTCAAGTAGCTCCTTGCTTTTCTCTGGTACATATGTATGTTATATATATGTGCTTACATATGTATGAATACATGTATGTACTTAACAATATGACCATGGGCGTAGCCAGGTAGGGGCAGGGGGGGGACCCGGGCCCCCCCTAACTTTCAAATTTTTGCCTAGATATTCAAAAATACTACCACGAAATGCTTGCTTGATAATTTCGGCCCCCCCTAAATTTCAAGGTTTTTCCTATATACAGGGTGTCCCAGAAGTAACGTGCCAAACTTTAGGGCAAGGTAGGTGGGGGGTGAGCTCACTGATAAACAAAAAATTTTCAGGTAAAAGTGTC
>NW_023458700.1:67206-111875 GCF_013731165.1 Rhagoletis pomonella
TATACTGTATAACAAATTATACTCCCAACGCTAACTAAATAATTAGTAAATTGATTTGAAAAGTAGATATGTGGATCATCCGGTTCTGTATCAAGTTATTATCTCTAACTTCAAAGCACTTCCATTTTAAAAGGGTAAAAACCTGGCTGCAGTCGACAATGAGCAAAAATTTATTGAACGGAAACTATAAATAAATTTATAGTTCAATTGTTTATTACTTTGTCTTTAGGTTTGTGTCTTTACTAAGCGGTTGGGTGAACAGCCAAGACGTTTACTTCTAAAGTGTGACAAAACAAAATCAAGTAATATATTTAGCATAAATAAATATACCAGCCTAAAAAATCCGCGTACTCAAAATGTTCAATACGCCCTCATACTTATACATACATACATATGTATGTATATCATTTAACGTTTTGTCCGGCTATTTGGTTTATTATACAGGTATGTAGAGCGAATTTAAAAAAATTCATCAGGGTTTAGTTGAGATATTCGTTTTTGGCCACTATGTTTTGTACATTTCCCAGTACTGCAAAGCTTTTGACGGCCATTCACCTGGGAGTGGCCAGAAGTGATTCGTGTGCTTACGGTTCAAATCGCAGCTAACTACGTCCGGATATTTATATCCATGAATACTCTGGGTAGCGACCGAACGCTAGTTTGGGATCGAGGTAAAGTGGGAGGGCGTAACACCCCGCGTGCGCTGGGGATTAATCGGGATGGTGCCTCTGCCCGGCTGGTTGAAGTCCTAGGGAAATTAAAGGCTGACATCAGCTCCATCCACGAAATGCGATGGACGGGGCGAGGAAGGTAAGCGTGAGCCTTGCGACGTCTACTACAGTTGCCACGTAAAGGAGTGCAATTCGGTGTTGGATTTGTGGTGGGAGAGAGACCGGCGTTCACTCTAGTGGACGAAAGTCTAGCCACAATCCGCATCAAAGCGAGATTCTTCAACATCTCATTCACATGTGCCAATGCCCCGATGGAAGAGAAGGACGACGCATCCAAGGCTCTCTTAGCTTAGAGCGTACATATTAGCGCTGCCCCCGACACGTATAAAAATCGTGCTTGGCCATTTAAATGCCAAGGTGGGCAACGAAGGGATCTTTGGTGCCAGTGATCCACTTCGCCGGGGCCCGAAGCTTGGCAGTATGTATTACTGGGTTCTAGCATAAAAACATCCATGAAGCTATTCTCATTTTCGTTGTTGGTGTTTCCGACAGGGTAGGAGTGTGATGTATTGTGGAACGATTTTCCGTCGTCCCTTGTCAAATTTGGTTTGGAGACAAACCGGTTTCGGCGTTGTTCCATCTTCAGTGTCATTTTTCGTTCTCTCAAGCTACATGGATGTCTCCACATCGAAAAACGGGAAACCAAATCGAGCATGTTGTGATAGACGGAAGACATGCTTCCATGTTTTAGATGTACATACGTACACTCCGAGGGCCAAACATCGACTCGCACTACTATATTGATGCATCCAATATACGACCTAACCTCGGAGAAGCAAAAAAGGGCCCCCAACAATGCAGGGAAAGTTCAACGTCGAAAAGCTGCAATCAAAACAGACGGCCAATGGATTCGGCGCTCGCCCCTCACACCTGCTGTGAGAGAGCACTCTTCAACAAACCGACTTGCGCGAGCAGTGGAACCACATTTCCCGCTAATTACTGGTACGATCACGAGTGTGAGAAAATGCTTGAAATGCTGTCCGACAGAAAAAACACCCGAAACTTTTAGCAGAGAGTTGAGCGACTTACGGAAGGTTTCAAGACTCTTGTATGAACAACCATGGCGACCTAGTGACCGATGTCCAGAACGTACTCAGATTATGGAGGGAACACTTTTCGACCCTTTTGAATAGCGGAAGCACTTCGAGGTCCCAGTCGATGACGATGGAGTCGATATCCCAGCGCCTGACTATGAAGAAAAGTGCCAAAGCTGTTTGAGCTGACGGCCTGTCAGCTGAGCTATTTAATTACGATGGCAAGGAGGTAATAAGGTGCATGCCCGACGACTGGAATTCAAGTGCGCTCTGCCCAATCCACAAGAAAGGCGACCCCGCCATGCGTACCAACTACCGCGGGATCAGCCTTCTAAGCATAGGTTGCAAGGTCTTATCGAATGTATTGTCTACCATAGACCAGGTATTCACAGTACGCCGAATCTTGGAAAAGACCCGCGAGAAAATGATCCGCACTCACCACCTATTTGTCGACTTTAAAGCCGCTTTCGACAGTACTTAAAGGTATATGCCGCTATGTCTGTCATACGCCTGTGAAAAATGACGTTGAGTAATACCACCAGCTCTGCTCTGTTGCCTTTCGCCACCAGACGGGGTTTCAGAGAGGGCGGCTCTCTTTCATGTGGCTTCTTTAATCTGATGTTGGAGAAGATAATAAGATTTTCAGAACTGAACCGCTTAGGAACAATTTACTACAAGAGCGTACAATTGCTGGCTTATGCCGATGACACTGACATCATCGGTAAGAAAAACCGCGAAGTCTGTCCTGACTTTTCCAAGTTGGACAAGGAAGCAAAGCGAATGGGTCTGGTGGTAAACGACGACAAGACGAAGTATCTCCTGTCATCAAACAAACAATCAGCACATTCGCGCCTGGCACCCACGTCACTTTTGACAGTTATAATTTCGAGGAAGTAGAGAATTTCGTTTACTTGGGAACCAGCATTAACACCTGTAATAATGTCAGCATGGAAATCCAACGCAGAATCGCTCTTGCCAACAAGTGCTGCTTTGGACTGAGTAGGCAATTCAGGAGTAAAGTCCTCTCTCGACGTACGAAAACCACACTATAAATCACTCATCATGCCCGTGCTGGTATGTGGCGTATTAAAATACAGCGGCTCAACTGGCTTGATCATGTCGTTCGAATGGACACCGACGCCCCAGCTCTGAAAGTATTCTGGCTTCACTTGGCATTTCTAATAGGCGTCAGTTGGTCAAAATCGCTTTGGCGGTTACAGCGCCAAAAAGGAAGAAGAGGAAGAGAATAGATCTATAACCTTATCAGTCACACAGTGTTATAATCCCGACGAAATCCTTGACGTTGGTACCGGGAGGGGAACGGTACATGACGGTAGGAATTTTAGTTTGGGTTAAAGTCTCACACGGAAGGGGTTAGGCTTTCGATGCTTCCTCCTCGTAAAATAAACATGCTCAGTAAAAAGTTAACAATTTAAATCGACGAATAGTTTTATATCAACTTTTGTGAACTTCTGTTTATTTGTTTTTTGTACAACATATTTACCTTTATTGGTTACAATAATTTTAAGCTATAATAAAAAAAATTTTAGTATATAAGTAAGTTATTGGTTTTGAATTTTTTATTTTGTATGGGCCCCCCCCTAAATTTCGTTCTGGCTACGCCCATGAATATGACACCTCCACCGCCAGAATCGGCAGTCCCTGTTGATTCAAAAAATTAACTATGTACATTGATTCTTACGTTGTACTTGTGTCTTATATATATTTTTAGAGTTTTTGTCATCTGATATTAAATAATTTCCTTCTTGTTTATAGTTTTTAACTTTCTTATATTTAGGCTTAGACTTACTAACTCTGTTATTTTGGACAATATCATTTTCAAAATTAATCTTAGAAACTCTATTATTTTTTTCATTCAACAAATTTACATTTTTACTCTTCTTTGTGTGCATTATTTTTGAAAGCTTTGATAGATCTTCTTTTGAAACTTTGAAACTAGATTATTTATCAGGTCGATTGGCCGATTTTTAGTAGTAGAATGTATAGAATTATTGTAGGAAACTAATGCTTTAAACACGTTTTAACGAATATCGTCTTGATTAAGTGGGTCGGCGTTAAACAATCTTATATGCTCATTTAACGTACCGTGAAGCCTTTCTACATCCGCATTGCCTGTTTTTAAATAGGGTGTAGTTGTATGCACATCTATTTCTTGCCCTTTGAGGAATTCTCTTACTGCAATGGTATCTAGTTCATTATCTAATTCAACTTTATTCGGTTTACCTAAGAACTGAATTCTTTCTTTCAGCGCTTTTATTATAGAAATCCAGGTTCTGTCTTCTAGGTAATTAGCGGTTGCATATTTTGTTAAATTATCTATAGTGGTTAAATACATCACCCCACGTTGAGGAAACCATATATCTAAATGGACAATTTCATTATGCCTTTCTGGTGTAGGTGTAATATTTAATTTGTGTTTAATGGGAGCTCTATCTTACTTTGCCAACTTACATATTTCACAATTATTTATAAATTTTTGGATTTCTCTCTGAAGATTCGGATGAAAATAGTGCTTTTTTTATTCTGCAAAGACCTCTGTAATGCCTCTGTGATTATTTTTAATATGTTCTTTATGAATTAATTGTAAAAGTCGTTCTCTGTCAGTCACATCTCCCATTAATAAATTTGATTTTAGAATTTTAAGATTTTTATTTTTAGCAAAGTATTTAATGTAGTTAATTTGAAACTCCCTAAACAATTCAATATTTGGACAAAAAACTACCACTAATCCTTTAGTAGGAAGTTTGTCTCTCATGAAATTTAGAACACTGTCTCTATTTTTTATTTTCCAAATTTGCCGAATTTTATTTTTAAAAATTATTTTTGTTGTACAAGAAAAAGTATTTGAATAGTCAATAAAAATTTGTTTTTAAAAAGGTTGATTGGTTTTTCACTAATCTTGATAAAATCGGAGTCGTCGCTTTCTGCGCTATGTACTGTATTCATATCTTCATCGAATAATTCATTTAAATTTATTTGTATTTCATTTTCGGTAGTTTCATAATTTAATCTACTAAGGCCATCTGCTATAACATTTTCCTTACCCTTAATATAGGTAATATCGAAATCAAATTCATTAGTCAAATTTTCCATCTCTGTAGCTTAGAATTCGGTTCTTTTATATTATTTAACCACACTAAAGGACGGTGATCGGTCTTAATTGAAAATCTTCTTCCAAAAAGATATGGACGGAAATATTTTGTAGCCCAAACTATTGCAAGCAATTCTTTTTCAATTGTGCTATAATTTTTTTCATGCCCATTAAGTGTGCGGCTAGCAAAAGAAATCACTTGATTCCCTTGCATGAGAACTGCACCTAAAGCAAAGTTACTTGCATCTGTGACAAGTGTAAACGTTTTACTAAAATCAGGGTGTATAAGTATTGGGTAGTTTTTAATTAAAGTTTTTAATTTCTCAAAAGCAGCTGTGTAATCCTTATCGTTAATATTTAATTTTACTCCTTGCTTTAAATACTTAATCATGTGGTATGATCTTTTATAAAACGTCTATAGTATCCTGTGATCCCCAAAAAGGATTTTATCTCCTTTTGTGTTTTAGGTAGTACTATGTTTTCTATGGTTTTAACTTTATCAGGATTTGGCTTTATACCGTCAGGAGTAACTACATGCCCTAAAAACTCTGTCTCTCTTTTCAGAAAAGTACACTTGTCCAATTGCACCTTTAAACTGGCTTCAGTAAATCGTTTAAGTATTTTAGCTAAGGATTCTAAATGTTCTTCTATACTAGCAGAAAAAATTAACACGTCATCTAAATATACCAAACAGATTGTGCCAATGTATTCCTTCAATACATTGTTAATCATTCGTTGAAATGTAGCTGGCGAGTTTCGCAGCCCAAATGGCATTCGTAAAAACTCATAATGGCCAGTAGATGTCGAAAATGCCGTTTTCGCGATATCGTCAGGATGCATTTCTACTTGGTGGAAGCCTTTGGCCAAATCTAAAGTGGTGAAGTACTGACTTTTTCCTAACTTATCGAATATGTCGTCCATAGGTATAGGGAATCTATCTTCTATAGTTATATCATTTAATTTGCGATAATCTATAACTATACGCCAGTTTTGCTTATTATTTGCATCTAATTTTTTTGGTACAACCCATATTGGGCTATTATATGGACTGCTAGAATTTCTAATAATACCTTGTTTTAACATATCTGCGATTTGCTTATCGACTTCTGCTTTATGTACTTCCGCTGCTGTTGCTACTGTTGTTGTTGCTCCTGCTTAAGCAATTTCTTTTGTATTTAGTTAGGTGCTTATGAAGAACACTTAATTTTTGCTGTGAGAAACGATTACAGTAATTTTGTGTTTTAAAATTCTCTGACTATATTTTATATAGAGCAGTAACTCAGTGTAAAGTTTTTCTTTATTTTTTGTTCTTTTTTTTTCTCTGAAGCACAGGCTTTTTCACAGCTTCTTCTCTTTTGTTCTAACGTTTATTTTACTGTACATAGGTATTTGGAAAAAAATGTTCGACCGTTATTTTCACTGCAATATTTTCAGTTTTATATCACCTAATTATTTAAGTTAAAGGCCGAAATTAAACTTCTTTTTTTCTTTTTATCTTGAAATTTGTTTTTACATCACATGTAATTAAAAGTTTTAAGTTTCGACTTTTTTTCTCGTTTTTCTCACTTTAATGCGTTCAGTTTTAGATCACTCAATAAATGTTCATATACGTGTTATTCAATTAAATGCCATTTTCTAAACTCTTTTTTTTATGTTTTACATCACTTTAAAAGTTTTTAGTTATTATAATTTATAACTATAATTATTAAAATTTTTTGTTCGCAGATGATTGCTTATTTGACTCTTGCCAAGTAAACTTTTCCTTCTGTTATTGTTTTCCTCGTCGCCAGTCACGTTGCGAAATTAAACCACTTTCTTCGATGTTTCTTTACAACTAAACTCTTTATTTCTTACATAATATATATGTAATAAATATTAACGTTAGCTTACTTAATATATGTATGTAACAGTAAAACAATGCAGAGAGTGTTAACTCTCCTGAAGTCTTAACATAATTATGTTATCTTAATGTTAATAAGTAGTGTATGTTAATTGAGTATGTTAATATGTTTATTGAAATATGTATGTAAGTACATATGTATGTTATATATATGTGCTTACATATGTATGAATACATGTATGTACTTAACAATATGACAATATACATATCACAGTGCACGGCAGTGCGCGCGAGGGACGAAAGCAGCCACAGTAGTATGCCGAAATGACACGCTTATATATACACGAGATTTGGAAGTTTTTATCCAGACGTCCAATCGACATGTTTGAGATATCGTTGGAAAGGTCTTGCAGAGTGTGTGCTTTGCCGGTTTAAGGGGGCATGAGGGTACATCCAACGTGTTTAGTGTTATTCTATACGCCAATACCTTTCAAACGATACCTTATATATTAAGTTCCGGCTACTAGTTGGAAATATATAGAGGTAAATGTGTTTTGGTTCGTGTCTCCACTACGAGATGCTTTGGGATGTATGTGGCGTCTGTATGTACCTTCATTTAATTTTTTTCAAACTTTCAGGAATTTAATTACAAAAAAAACTAAGAAGGTTTTTTTCCAGGATGTCTTGATTCGTATGTCTTTGTGGGCGTGGCTGCTGCCTGAAATTCGAAAAAAGGCAATTTTTTAAACTACCACTGAGGCCGCACTACTCAGTCCATATCATTGATATGCATATCAGTAGAAGGGTCTTCGAACAAGATATAAACGCTATCTTTTGTGTTTATAAAATATAAATATGTCATACCGTTATCGCCTAAAAACTAAAAATCGGGCTGCTGAAAATATACATTTCGGGCATTTTCTCAAAAACTAGTCAGTCGATTTTTTTCTTAGTTTCCACAAATCTAGCCCAAAACCTTAGCTTTTATTTATCTGGTTTATAGCTTATATCTGGGAAAACTCTTGTTGTGGAGATATTGCGATTCAAATTGAAAAAATGTCGCTCCAAAAAGGGTCAAATGGTTAAAAATTAACATATCCGTCTAATTTGGTTACTTTAAGATATAAACATAACATACCCAGTTCTTCGAAAAAAATGCCTATTCACCGATTGCCATTTAAACCGAAATTCCCTGTAAATCGGGGAATTTCCCGCGAGTTGACAAGTTGAAGGATGCAACTCTGCTAATCACTTCGTACATGTCTTGGAAACCACAATTTATGTGTATTTTAGAATTTTTTTCAGTCACATGCCGAAATTGTAACATTTTTCCCCCATTTAATTGC
This sequence comes from Rhagoletis pomonella, assembly GCF_013731165.1. Lineage (NCBI taxonomy): Eukaryota > Metazoa > Arthropoda > Insecta > Diptera > Tephritidae > Rhagoletis > Rhagoletis pomonella. Next base: position 75,270 of record NW_023458700.1, read on the forward strand.
AGGTATGTACACAGTTTTTAACTATGCTACATGGTTTTATCACCCGCACTTAACCAACCTGGGAAGACGCGTACAATATTACCTACAGTTGTACATAAATATGTATGTATGAATGCATTTAGTTCACCCAATGTGCCGCTACTACTTACATACATATGTATAAATTGCCACTGAGCAAAACTACTTGAAAAAAAGCATTAGTTTAATAGCACGAGTGCAACACCGTACACGTGATAGAAGTAAAACTTCTTAAAAAAGCACCTGTGTGCCCCCACACCCGGTAGAAATCTTAACAAAAATAAACTACGAGACAATCAGACGAATAAAGTTGTTTATTGTATCCAAAGTTGGTACCAAGTTGAAAAGTTTTTATCATTTCTCATTATTATTATTTTTTTATTTTTTCGAATACAAAGGATATGATCATTGATGTATTGTGGAACGATTTTCCGTCATCCCTTGTCAAATTTGGTTTGGAGACAAACCGGTTTCGGCGTTGTGCCATTTTCAGTGTCATTTTTCGTTCTGAATAGTTCGTGTTTCCTTCCGCTTTTTATGTATTCGTGTTACTATCTGTTTTAACAGTCATTAGGTCAAGCATACCAATCTAAGTGCGAGCGCTTTTTTTTCATTATCTCACAGGTAGGTGCTTTTTGGTTGCTTGTATTCGCCGGCGGGTAGAAATCCGTTATTTTTATTTTCTTTGTTTTCGTGGTTGCGTCGGTCCGATTTAACAACAAAATATACAGACAAATAAATGGACTAGGAATGGGTTAACCCAACATCGGCTATACTCATGGAGGTGTTCATGCAAAGCCTAGAGGAGAAATATATGGAGCATCTCACAACCAATTTAGGGGTCCGCTTCTACGCTAGATATGTGGACGACATAATATGCATAATAACGGGGGACAAAGAGGAGCAGATATTAGACTACCTTAATGAACAACACAAAAATATAGCATTCACGATCGATAAGGAAGAGAAAGGAAAACTCAACTATTTGGATCTAACGATTAAAATAAACAAGACCACCAACAGACTGTAATACGAGATATACAGAAAGCCCACAGCGACCAACACAGTAATACATGAAACCTCTTACCACCCACAACAACACAAAAACGCAGCATTTAGACAATTATTAACTAAACTTGAGCCAACCCCATTAACTAAGGAAGCACACAGGAGAGAGTTAGACACAATAAATGCTATTGCCAAAAACAATGGATACAAAAAAGATCTGGTGGACAAAACTAGGAAGGAATCGAAACGAAAAAGTAGGGACAAGAAAGAAAACATCCGTTTATTGCTAGAAACACAAAATAAAAACAGAACTTTTGCAACGATTCGTATGAATAAAATGATTTTCCCTACGTTTCCAAGTCAGTTAAAAAATGCGTATAAGTTTCGTCACGAAATTGATATCATACATTTTGTGTTTCTAGTTCAGCTTTTGTCACTCGAAAATTTGACCTCAAAGGGGTGTTTTATTTGATATGTATATTACCACCATAATTCATATATTTTACTTTTTCTTATTTAGCTCTGTAACCGCCTAAGCGATTTTGGCCGAGTTCAGCAAAGCACGCCAGTCGCCTCTCTTCTGTGCAAACTGACGCCAATTGGAAACGCCAAGTCCTTCCCCACCTGATCTTTTCATCGCAGTGGGGGCCTCCCTCTTCCTCTGCTACCACCAGCGGGTTCCGAGTTGAATACTTTTAGCGTCGGTGTCCATTCGAACGACATGACCAAGCCAGCGGAGCCGCTGTATTTTAATTCGTTGCATTATGTCCATGTCGTTGTAAAGCTCATACAGCTCATCGTTCCATCGTTTGCGGTACTCGCCGTCGCCAACGCGTAAAGGCCCGTAAATGTTCCGGAAAATCTTTTTCTCGAACACTCCAAGAGCCGCCTTATCGGATATTGTCATTGTCCATGCTTCTGCGCCATTACCAGCACGGGCATGATGAGTGACTTATAGAGTGTGGTTTTCGTACGTGGAGAAAGCACTTTACTCCTGAATTGCCTACTCAGTCCAAAGTAGCACTTGTTGGATAGATCGATTTTGCGTTACATTTCCCTGGTTCCCAAGTAAAATAAGTTCTCTACTTTCTCGAAATTAGAACTGTCGACAGTGACATGGGTGCCAAGGCGCGAATGTGCCGACTGTTTGTTTGATGACAGACCAATTCTCTTTGCTTCCTTATCCTACTGGCGGAACAGACTTCGCGGTTTTTGTTACCGATGTTGTCGATGTCAGCGGCAGAAGCCGGAAATTGCACGCTCTTGTAGTAAATTTTTCCTATGCGGTTCAATTCTGCAGCTCTCATTATCTTCTCCAACATCAGATTAAAAAAGTCACAGGAAAGGGAGTCCCCTTGTCTGAAACCTCGTTTGGTATCAAACGGCTCGGAGGGGTCCTTCCTAGTGGTATTGCTCAACGTCGTTTTACACAGCCTTATGAGTTTTGAGGGGATCCCAAACTCAGACATAGCGGCGTATACGCAACTCCTTTTAGTGCTGTCGAAAGCGGCTTTATAGTCGACAAATAGGTGGTGAATATCGGTCCTTTTCCAAGGTTTGGCGTATTGTGAATACCTGGTCTATGGTGGATTTGCCAGGTCGAAAGCCACACTGATAAGGCCCAATAAGTTCATTGACGATGGGCTTCAGTCTTTCACACAATACGCTCGATACGGTATTCCATGTTTGTTTTGAGCTAAGCGCAGAGGCAAATTTATCTTTATAAAACTTTAAGTTGGCCAACCTGGTGGCTTTGTTTTCAAGAGTACTATACCGTTTCCACCGCGAGTAAGCTTTATTACGCAAAGTAATTACATTTTGAATACTTGCATCAAACCAGGGCTTACTATGGTGTTTTACAAGCTTGTATTTAAGTGGGAGAAATTCGTTAAAAAGGAAGTTAATATGAGCCTGCAGAAAGCAGGTCTGCTCGTCGATTGCTTTTATGCTCTTAATTTGTCCCGACTCCACTGATTCAATCGCCACTGTGAGTAAATTGCATGAAAAATAATTTGGTGTATCAGATGTTTGGAATTCATAGATGAAGAATATTAGGTCGTGCTTTGAAAAACCTGGCGTATGTAGCTGATTGCAGTAGACTGAGTCTAGCAGGTTACTCACACAAAAAAATGTCAACAGCTAGTGTGAGTAAAATGGGTCAGCATGGAAGTATTAGTAGAATAGAGGCCTAAGGATTCCATACTCAATCTAAGGCTACTATCTGCAAGTAAGTTGCTATTAAAGTCTCCTGTAATTATAATATTTTTGTAATTCACAAGGAACGGTTGAAGGAAATCCGTGAAATGGGCAAAATTAACATGACAATTCGGCCTATATACACAACCAACAAGTACTTCACTATTTTTCGAATGGACGTCAACAAACATACATATATTCAACCGAATCACCACTACTTGAAGTACAATTTAACCTGCAGGACAAGCCAGTTCTAACATACATCGCAACACCACCGCCATAACCACTTCTACCAGCTCTGAAAAGTTGATAACCGTTTACCGTTAACAAGTCACTACTTTGACTCGACAAAACCCAAGTTTCCGATATGCATAAAATGTTGATGTTCGAACCTTCAAAGAAATATCGGAATTCGTAAAGTTTTTTTTAAACAAGCTCTGCGCATTCAAATGGATTATTTTCAACCCAGTGGCTCGTTTACTGAGAAAACGCAACATAGTAAATAGAGAGTATTTGGAACTCACCGACTTATGGTCCAGTTGTGTCATTACAAAAAATTATCAAGGCTGATCTCGCACTGCGATTTGATTTTGAAAAGTCTGAATATAGGGTTAACCAGCTACTATAAAAGATAAGGTCATAAATTATGGTAAGAGGAAAACAAGAACAAAGAATATAATTCAGAGACAGAAACAAGACGATTGTTCTACACTGAGAAAAAAACGCGTTGTAAAAACGAAATTTTTTTATTTGATTACCGTTTAAAAATATTCGTATTAAAATCAAGTGATAAGTGTTAACAAAATTGATTTTTCCATTATACATACACTGCGTATAATGGAAATATTCAATTCAAATACGCCCGTATTAAAATTAAGCAATTTACAATGCACGGATGGCGTTTTGCACGTCTCGGATGCTTTTTTATATGTAATTAAGAAAGCATGCACAGCGGTGACAACACATACATACATACATGGTACATGTTTATCTGTACAAATGCACTAATCGCGTGCTGTGTTGATACAAACTCAACATTTGAAAGCTCAATTACATGTATGGCTGTAGCTGAGTGTGCAAAGAAGCTTGGTACAATTGGTTGCTGCCAAGAGGGTCCGGGTTCAATTACCATCAGACGGAATATCAGAAATTCCTTTTTTCTTTTACATTTTTTTTTCTTCTTAATTACGAAAAAGCATCTGTGCACTTCACAACGACATATTTTATAACGTACATACTCAAATTAAAAACGAGTTTGGTTGGTGCTCTTTCATATGCGTATTTTTTTTAATTTAGCGCGTTTTTTTAATTCTAAAATTTTTTCCCTCAGTGTAGTTTTACTGGAAAGCCTGCTGCGAACTACCACCTCTAAATGATCGGTCATCAGGAGTTTGGCCACTGTGCGCTATGCTTACGGTGACCATAAATATGGATTCAAAATGAAGGACAGTTTTTCAAAAATATGCCTACATATATTTACGTAGTATAAAAATATCAAAAGAGTATCTATGATTCAAAATTCTTAATACATTTTGAGCTTTGAATCACGTTTTCTTCATCGATTTTAATCTTTTTTTTACATGAATATTTATAAAAGTATAGTAAAACATATTATAATAACAAAAGCTTACACGAAAAGTGAAAATCTTTAAAATATTATTTTATAGGCAAATTTTGAGTCGTTCAAAATGAAAACACGTTTTTTTTGTTTTTTGGTACTTTTCGCAGTTATTTATCAAAAATCGACGTCATAAATCGACGTAAACGACGAGTTACAAAGGTATTTATGTGCCCTTTACAAAAATATATAAATTGTGCAGCATTTCTGCATTTCTAATCCGATTTTCATTATCTTTGGCTCAAAATTTACTGTAATGATATATCTTCTTTGTCGAATTTTTAAACTAATGAATAAAATCATCGAATAAAACTGCGTATTTGATTGAAAATTTCACTTTTTTCGACTTTGATGACAAAATGCAAATGGTCGCCTGTAGCACTAATAATTTTCATTGAAGTCGCCACAAGTTATATATTTTGTTAAGAAGCATATTAATACCTTTCGAGCTGTAAGTCGCTTACGTTGATTGGGGGATTTTTTCATGCGATATTGAAGAAAAGCTACGAGAAGTACCAAAAAACACTTTTTTGAGAAAATCCATCCATTTACCGATAATTTTAAAATAACGATTTAAATGCGGGACAAATGCAGGACACCTGAAAAAAATCAGTACATTTTCAGGTGTTTCAGGTTTGAAAAACTACGCAGGACCGACCTTTGAAAAACAGTACGGTCCTGCAAAAAACAGAACGGATGGTCACCGTAGCTATGCTGGACATATCCTCTAATTTAAGCTCACAATGGGGACTGTCGTTATTTGAGCGTTTAACAAAAACTTGCCCGCGCCTTGTAAAAACAGGTGTTATCTTTTTCCGCTTTTTTAGTTGAAGTGCAGATTTTAGTATATCGTGGTTGTGTTTGCTCAGAGCCTCGTTTACATAAATAGGGGCTTCGGAGTTATTGCCTACATGGACTACCCGCAAGATGTTGTTATTTTACCGTCTGAAGTTAGCTATTGTTTTTAATAACATATTCCGGTCCGCTGCCGCTTGAAACTTAATAATTATTGCAGGACACTTCTAGATTGCTGCGACTTCGGTAAACTAAACATACTTTTTATGGGAGCTGGTTGGATATCTAGAGTGAAACAGAGGTGGTGGAAAATATTCTGCAAACTTTCATTTTCTTCCTGTGGTATACCATGCACGCGAACATCGCATGCAGCTATCAGGTTTTCCTGTTTGGCCGTGTGCATGTTGTTGTTGTTGTTGTAGCGGCTACAACAAACCCGCCCAGGTCGGTTGGTATCTGAGTCGTTGTCGTCAAGTTCCACTAACGGCAGCCCTAGGAAGCGTGCAGCTTCTGCGGGGTTGGTCCACAGGGACAAGGCCGTTAGGGTTGTCGGGTTTTCCGGGCATGCGAAGAGATGTTTCGAGTCATGTGGGGTCTCTCCGCATGCCGGACACTCATTTGGCACATCCTCATTCAATCTACTCAGGTAGGAGTTTAACCTGCTGCAGTAGCCGGAGCGAAGTTGTGCTAGTGTCGTTCGCGTCTCCCGAGTCAGATGAAGCTCCGTCTCGTCTGTGTCCGGGGGTGGTATGCCTAGAACGGCATTCACAGGTCTAGAGTCTACATAACTCGAGACTGACTCCCTGTGAATGCTGTTCAGGGCCAGTCGGTAAGCTGTCGGGTCCAGAGGTCGCTTGATGAACTTCTGGACTTCGTCCGTCAGTTCATATAGATGCCTCATGACGTGCCTAGGCGAGGGCTCCTCTGCAAGCAGCTGTCTGTTTGGGTGGCCACTTCTGTGGCTTCCGACCAGGAACTGCTTGCAGAGCATAATGTTGTGCTCCTTTACGGGGAGCATTTGCGCCTCGCCGTGAAGGTGGTGTTCGGGCGACATCAGGAGGCATCCTGTCGCTGTCCTGAGTGCGGTGTTCTGTGCAGTCTGTAGCTTCGTCTACTGCGTCCTACTAGTCCCCGGCGACCACACTGGCGCTGCGTAGTTCAAAACCGGCCGGCCTATTGCCTTGTATGTTGCCAGCAACGATTCTTTGTCTTTGCCCCAAGTACTTCCGGCTAGCGACTTGAGGACCTTGTTGCGGCTCTGTACTTTATTGACAATAGCGGTAGCGTCCGCAGAGAAGGAGAGCAGGCTGTCGAATGTTACACCGAGTATTTTGGGGTTATTCACTGTCGGAATTGGTGTGTCATCGACGTGAATTCCTAGCGGTAGCCTGACCTCCTTCGTCCAGGTTGTGCACAGGGTCGCAGAGGATTTCGTAGGGGAGAGGGCTAGACACTTTGCAGTGAAGAAGCGAGAAAGTTCGGAGAGATACCCGTTTACCTTCGAACACAGGTCATCAATTCCATTCCCAGTCGCCATGACCGAGCAATAGTCGGCATAAGAGACAATCGAGACTCCCTATGGTGGTTGAGGGAGCTTTGAAATATAAAAGTTAAACAGTAGCGGGGAAAGGACACCACCCTGTGGAACCCCCTGTTTTATTTTCCTCTGTTTACTCGTTTTGTCTCTAAACATTACCGACGAATGTCGACCACTCAGATAATTTGCCGACCACAGTTTGAGTCTCTGTGGGAGAGAGGAGGCCTCTATATCTTCTAGTAGCGTGGAATGGCAGACGGTGTCAAACGCCTTTAACAAGTCCAACGCTACTAGAATTGTTCTCTCACAGGGACGGTTTCGGTTAAGGCCACGAGTTATCTGAGTGTTTATGGCGTTAAGTGCTGTTGATGTACTGTGCACTTTACGGAAACCTTGCTGATGCTTCGCTGGGGTCAAGTGGTTTGTGGAGTACGGGATTAGCAAGGCCTCGAGTGTCTTCGCTACCGGGAAAGGAGTGTTATCGGATGATAAGAATCTCCTTTGTTGGCAGGTTTCTCCGGTTTGAGCAGTGGGACCACTCTCCCCACCTTCCAGATGTCTGGGATGATGAGAGTGGCCATAGACAAGTTGAGGACCTCCGTTAGGTACGCTACCCCCGCAGGACCCAAATTTTTCAGCATCAGCATGCATATTCCGTCGGAACCCATGGCTTTGGAGGCTTTCGCCTTCCCGATGGCCACCTGAACTTCACCGCAAGTGAAAGCAAGGGGGGCACAGGTTGTTGGCAGTTTGTGCAGCCTTCTGGTGACTCGACGCTTGGCTTTGTCCACCGACGAAGCATGGTCGCCGAAGGAAATTTCGACTCTGTCGTCGTGCTTCGTCGGATTGGACAGCGACCTCACGGTTGACCAAAGCTTGCTCACACCAGAGGTGAAATTGCAGGTCTTCAGATGCTCCTCCCACTTCTTCCGCTTATGTACGTTTACTAGTTGCCGAATCTCAGCGTTGAGATCCCTAATACGGGATCTCCGGGATCGGCCTGACGAAGGCTATCACGCTCATCGGCTAGAACAGCCGCTTCGGCAGGGAAGTTTGGACGTGGGTCCGTTATACATCCTGCCGGTATGAAGCGAGCTGCAGCAGCAGTGACAGCCCTGCGGAACTTACGTTCACCGAGATGGACGTCGGTTGGTGTGGGGAGCGCTGTGAAGGTGTTTTCGGTAAACTCCGCGTAACCTTTCCAATCAGCTTTAGAAAAGTTGATATAGGTCCGATGTTTGGCGGAGGCAAAGTCGGTAGGTTTATCTATCGAGATGGCTATGGGTAGGTGGTCTGATGCTAAAGTCAGCATAGGTCGCCATGTTATGCTCTTTATCAGACCAGCGCTGACTATGGTGATGTCTGGCGAGCTACTGCAGTTACCCATAATCCTGGTGGGTGCGTCGTCGTTCATTGTGCAGAATGTCAAATCGTCTATCTGCTCAGCCAAGTCTGTTCCCCTACGATCGTTTGACAGGCTTGAGTGCCAAAGATCGTGGTGCGCATTAAAGTCACCTACTACCATACGGTTTTCACCTCTGAGGAGCGCACCTATATCAGGGTAATATCCTGCCGGGCAGTATGTTTATGTTAAATATTTCAAGCTCAACATCGCCTGACCGGATAGCGATGCCCTGCCATTCTAGGGTGGTATCCCTGCGGTCGATGTCTGCTTCGACAAGACGATACTGCACGGTGTGGTGCGTGATGAACGCTAAGCCACCACCATTATCTCGCTCGCAATCTCGACGGTGCACGTTGTACCCAGCGCAATTGCAACTTCGTCTCTTGGACCGCAGCTATCAATATACCATGCCGACACATGAAGACGGTTATCTCCTCAATCTTGCTCTGTAGCCCGTTACAGTTAAATTGTAGGAGCTTCATGTGGTTCGGGAGACGTGTCGTGATGTGGGGTGTAAGTGATGTGTGTGTTCTTACCGCCGTTGGCTGTGTGCGCTGCTGTGATGGTTGCTGCCCTTTGGTGGTGTTGGGTGACGTCGCAGTTGGGGTCTGCGACCGAGCAGCGCAACACGGGCCCTCGAAGTTCCCAGTCCAATCTCGCGTGGTACGCAGGCCTGAGCATGCCCTTAATTGGCACCAGCCAAGGCAGGTGTTGCACTTGACTGATATCACATTACGGAATATCCTGGTCTGATATACCGTGCAGATTGTAGGGGGAACCAGGAGTTGTTGGCGGCGGCGTGTGGGTGGTGGTGCGGTTGTGTGTGTTATGTGGTCTGTCGTGGCTGTGGTATGGTCTGTGGTGTTATTATGTTGTTGTGTTGTGGTGACTGTGTGAGGCTGTTCGGGTGGACTGAGGTTGGCCGTGGAGGCTGCTCTGTCTGAGCAACAGGGGGCCACGTACGACGTGATCCACTGTCGATGTGTCCGTAGTCCTGATCAGACTCTAAGGTGGCTCCACCCCTCGCAGGCATTGCACTTGACAGAGGTGGAGTTGTGGTGTAGTCGTCTCCGGCATACACAGCAGGTGTAGATTTCTGGCCCTGGGTTTGACTCGATGCCAGCTCTGAGTAGAAGAATACGTGGTGAATGTAGCCCTATGGACGAACAACTTCTGAGATACTTCGTCGACCTAAACGGGGTTAGATCGCCGAAAGCCCTTGGTCGGGTAAAACCCGAGTCATTCCGGTACGTAGAACCGGCTGTCGTGGGAATGTGGCCGTGTGCATCTTTACGGCGGCTAACTCGGCTTCAAGGACTCCGATACGGTCGAATGCTGCCTCCAAATGGGTTACTCTTTCATTGATAGCAGCTATATCATGAACTATGCCTTCGAATTTTCGGCATAACATTTCCATTATTCAGGTTTCGGAGTCAGCTCTTTGTTTGGAAAGTGTCTCACTGAGTTTTGCTAGACGTTAATCCATATTTCTTAGAAGGTTTGAGGATGAGTCGGACATTCTTGGAGTTTTTGAAGGTTCTTGATCCGTGCTTACATTTTCCCGAGCTAGCTTAACAGCTCCTGGAGCCATAACAGCAAAAATTATTGGTGGCAACACTGATAACAATACGCTGAACGTTTGTACTAGCAGAACACAGATGGCGGTGCTGGGTTGACGGGGATAAGGTTATCGAAGGCACAAACCTCAATCGAGAAAACGTTTTAGCGGGACTAGACGAATTGATTTGATTACAACGCTTCTATCAACTTGCAATGTTGTATGTCCAGACCACAATTTATACTATAAAAATAGCAAAGGTATTTATGGCAAAGTCTAGATATCAACCTAGTCTAGATATCAAGCTCATCGTAGGTATCATATCAAAAACATACAATTAGAAGACTCCAGATGTTGCCCCGCCAGAAGAAGTTAAATATTGCGCGTAAAAATATGCACTACATGCGCTACAGCAGAAATGGACGACACGCAATTTCTTTAAATTAATTGCTGCTATATGTATGTATGCACATTAGGGTGGTCCAAAAATGCATGTGAAAATGTAAAGTCGGAATTTTTATGCTCTCACCCCCTAGGTGTTCTATACCGAAAAAATACCCTTATTTTTTTATTTTGAAACCAAAAAATATTTAGAGGTCGCTCAAAGCGCCAAAAGTTTTCCATGTATTTTATATGAGAAAAAAACAACTTTTCGTAGAAATGGTATAGAATAGTTAAAAATCAATATTTTTCTACCAGAAAACTCTGTTTATCTGCAGGAGATTCCTAATGATGATACCCAATTGTTTATTTAACCATTTTTTTTATTGCAACTATAATTGATAGGTCCGCCAAAAACCCACAAAAACCTCGAAAAATGCAATGGGGCGACCAACAAAAAATCGTTAGTATTAAAAATGGTTAATTAACAATTGGGTTTCCTGAAGAGAACCAGAGTTTTCCGATCGAAAAATACTGACTTTCAAGAATTTTATACCACTTCTACGAAAAAATATATTTTTTACATTTAAAAATACATGGATCACTTTGAGCGCTTTGAGCGACCCTAAATATTTTTTGATTTCAAAATAAAAATAATAGGGGTATACATTTTTTTCGATATAGAAAAATCGTTGGGGTATACATTTTTTTCGATATAGAACAATCCAAGGGGGTGAGAGTATTACGATTCCGACTTTACTGTTTTTGGACCACCCTAATGTACATATGTATGTATATACTCAACATGAGCTCAAAACCGTTTGCTTGCATAGTCTTCTGTTCTCTTTTTGCTGCAAGTTGAATTATTTTAATACCTATCGCAAAATTTTATACACACAAGACTAAAAAGTATAAAATAAATAAAATAAAAAAAATACTTTTTATTATACCACGCTTTTATAAATGGACTAAAAATAAGAAAATAATATTTCTCAGTCCCATAGAATTTGATTTGATAACATGTGATTTTTAAATTTTAGCAAAAGTCATTATAAACCATTTATGAGATTGAAAATGAAATGCGTGGGGCGCATGTAATAGACCTGAATTGATATGAAGGGTAATACTGCCGTGCTGATTTAAAATGTGGGTATCTGCAATTTTCTTCGAAAATGAGTTATTCACATCGTTGAGTTCGTCTTAAAAATACTAATTTACTCATGCAAAAAGAGTTTTCATATTATAAATAATGATAAAGTTATTGAAGTTTTAAATTTGCACTTTGGCATTTTCTGCACTTTTTCCAGTAATTTAGCCGGAATTGCAGCTTGAAGACTGATCACAAACAACCTATCTACACTGCCGTATGCAGATACGTCGTTTTTAAACAGTATTCTTGTTCGTTTGAGGCCAGCGATCGTTTTTTAGAACAACGTACACTGAGGGAAAAAAATTTGAGTATTAAAAAAAACGGCCTAAATTAAAAAAAATACGCATATGAAAGCGCACCAACCCAACTCGTTTTAAATTTGAGTGTGCACGTTATAAAATATGTCGTTGTGAAGTGCACAGATGCTTTTTCGTTATACGAACTTATAATTATTAAGCAGAAAACAAATATTAATTTTATGTGCCGTCTGATGGTAATTGAACCCGGACCCTCTTGGCAGCAACCATACATGTAATTGAGTTTTCAAATGTTGAGTTTGAATCAACACAGCGCGCGATTAGTGCATTTGTACAGGTAAACATGTACCATGTATGTGTGTCACCGCTGCGCGTTCTTTGTATACATACCCTGCAGGGAAACCGCTGACTAGTGAATCAAATTTCTAGTACCGTACTAGGTCTTTATCGCCAAAAAGGAACTGGTCCGATAGGAACTAGATACCCACTAGTCCAAAATCGGCGAAAAGTGGTACTTTTAAAAAACTAATTTTTTTTTTCAGTTTTTTCACTAGAAATCTATATCTAAAGTGACGAATTTAGAAATGGTTCGGAACTATAGAAAAAGGGATGCAGAACGAACTAGATCTTATTTGTCGGATTTACAACTAGCTCGGAACTATCGAATAAGGGATGCAGCGGGGGGCTTGTTTACTTTACTTTCGGCGGCTTTTTCGTTCAAATACGCTTCTATTATGTGCTTCGCAGATGTTTTTTCATAGCTTGGTAATACAAAACTAAAATTTGTGTTAACATTTCAACATCTTGGGACCATCTGGAATCTAAGAAATAACAGCGAGCACCTCCGCAAACTTAGCTACAGCTAAAGGTATGTAAACGTACATTTCTTAAAATCATTCAAACAAATTTAATTTCAAATTGAAAACACATTTCTTCCATAATAACTTAAAATCGCACACACGAAAATACAAAAAAGATTGAAAAATCATGATACTTTTTTCTTTCGTCTGTCGATTTTAGAACTGGTTCGGAACTATAGAATTTAGGACTAGTTCGGAACTATCGAAAAAGGGATGCAGCGGGGGGCAATTGACACTTCCTAGGACATCGCCATGTTAAATTCGCCAGTTGCTTGCATGCAAAAGAGATTTATCGCGAACCAGTACTGGGTCTAAATGTACTAGAAGCGCACCAGTTCAGAACTAGAGATTTTCCCTACAGGGTATATATACTTTCATTTACTTTACTTTTTTTTACTTTTACTTTAATTACATATGAAAAAGCATCTGAAACGTGCAAACCGACATCCGTGCAGTCAAAAATGCTTCATTTTAATACGGGCGTATTTGAATTGAATATTTCCATTATACGTAGTGTATGTATAATGGAAATATTCACTTTTCACTTGATTTAAAAACGTACATTTTTAAACGGTAATCAAATAAAACAGTGTATGCACATACCCACGTTCTATGGCAGTATTGAAGGCATTTTTGATGTTACCAAATGACGTATGTGACTTTTAATACAAATAAATTCTAAAAAATTTGCGTTCATATTGCTTTCGCATCGCTGTGGAGTTGCTTTTCTTTGCCGTTATCGCAAGTAGCGCAACATTAATCACATTGCCAACGAATACTTTTTAATTTTTCATGTGAATTTCAAAAATAAAAAAAGCATTTTACTGTCGTGAACATTATTTGAGTGTTCTTGAGCTAATCTCCGCACTGTCATAATTGTTATATACTGGAAAGTTTGAAGTAAGGAAATGGATCATACTTTGAACGAACTCACATTCGGTAAGTACAATTTTTTCACCTGCTAATTTTCGTTCGGAAATTTCTAAAAAGTATAAAATTAAAAAAATGTATTTAAGAGTATGAATATTCTTCGTTTATTTTTCTATTACCATTGAATTTAGGGAATTAATAAATATAAATAGCATTTTAAAAATATGTGCTTAGATAAGATGTTGAGAAATCGCTAATTCTCATTTAGCAGGTCCTTTACAAATACGCGGAAATGATTCCCTTCAAGCAATCGATGAAGGTTTCATCCCTGAACAAGACGACTACACTTTATTGGATTTATCTGTAAACCGAAGAATAAATGGGAGTGTATATCCTTCGAGTTCAAAATATTTTCCATGTTTTTCTTTGGCTGGAAATTCTATGTCTAAGCTGGAATCATTGAATGTTTCAAGTAATCCGCATCTGAGTCAAGAAATTCCAAATTCTGCACCTACGACATTCCAAAGTGACAACAATAACAATGCTTGTTTGGAATGCGGCAAAGATGATCATTTCCAAAATGATAACAGTGCCCACTTACAACAAGTTATGTTATAAAAAAGAAACAATAATAAGAGTATTATAGATAATTTTACTAAAATATACATACATTGCAAGGGTAACTTTTGTGTACTTATAATATTTACTTGCAGATTCATTTGAAACATCCGAAACTAAGAACAACGATTCGCAAGAATCACGCTATTCAAAGACCCACAAAAAAGAAAAAAGTTAACGCCCACCTTTACCATCTTGCAATAATAAATAATAATAACACAGGTCTACAAAAAAAAATTTTTTGTTTGGTGCCGCTAATTCTATGTTATAATTTCCTTAATTAGCCCACAAAACGTCGTGTGAAGCTGTCAAAATCTTGAAGCTACGTTCAGGTTTGTATCGATCGATTATAACCTAAAAAATGTATTTTATCATAATTCATGTCATCATAATCGATTATTTCTTTTTTTGATTAATAATATCGATATGTCGTCGTCAAGAAGGTGTTGTGTAAATAGTCCAAATACATTTTGTTTTATTTGTGGTGAATATGTAGTGAAAAAGTTTAGAAAACCTATAACAGATTTAGTTAAGAAGACATATGTTGATTACTTTAATATAGAGATGAAGGCTCTGAACAAACCGTGGGTTCCAAACATTGTGTGTAAGTTGTGTAGTGAACATTTAAGACAGTGGGCAAATGGTAAACGTAATCATATGAAGTATAGTGTGCCAATGATTTGGACAGAACCGAAAAATCACATTGATGACTGTTATTTTTGTGCTGTAGAATTACATGGTATAAACAAATGAAAAATAACATATCCTGACTTACCGTCTGCTAAAAGACCTCGACTCTGTTCAGATGACGTACCATCTCCTATTAGTCAAGATCTTTCAGATCAATCAGATTTGGCAGACACAGAAATGGTGGAAGTTTTTTCTGATGAACGTGACAGTGATTTTTAAGTGTCAACAGCGCCTTCACTTTTTTCTCAAGATGCTTTAAGTGATTTAATTAGAGACTTTGATCTTTCGAAAAAGCGATCTGAGCTACAAGCATCTAGACTCAAAGAAAGAAATTTGCTGTCTCAAAGTACAAAAATAACATTTTATCGTGATCGCGAAAAAGAATTTCTTCCATTTTTTATTTCAGAAAATGATATAGTTTATTGTAATAACATTGGTGGTCTTCTAATGAAACTGGGGCTTTCAAGGTACAAATCTGAAGAATGGAGATTGTTTATGGACAGCTGTAAGCGAAGTTTAAAATGTGTTTTACTAGATATTGGTAATAAACATGCAGCTGTGCCTATTGCTCATTCAATGAAATTAAAAGAAGAGTATCAAAACGTAGATCTTGTTTTAAAAAAACTTAAGTACTCGGAGCACCAATGGGTAATATGTGTCGATTTAAAAATGGTTAACTTTCTATTAGGTCAACAAAGTGGGTACACTAAATTTCCATGCTTCATATGTTTATGGGACAGCAGAGCAAAAAAATACCACTGGATCAAGAAAGATTGGCCTTTGAGAAATAACATGATGGTTGGCAAACAAAATATTATAAACCCGCCTTTAGTTTCTAGAGATAAGATTATTTTGCCTCCATTAGACATCAAATTGGGACTTATGAAGCAATTTGTTAGGGCATTAGATAAAACTGGTCCATGTTTTGTATATCTATCAAGAAAGTTTCCCGGTTTAAGTAATGAAAAACTAAAAGCTGGTATTTTTGATGGTCCACAGATAAGACTTTTAATGAAAGACAACGATTTCATACATTCAATGAATGATTTAGAAGCAGCAGCTTGGAATTCTTTTGTTGCTGTAGTAAAAAATTTCTTAGGAAATCAGAAGGCCGAAAATTACAAAGAGTTAGTCCAAATCTTGGATGTAATATGAGCAAAAAAGTACACTATTTGGACAATCATTTAGACAAGTTTCCTGAAAATCTTGCAGCGTATAGCGAAGAACAAGGCGAACGTTTTCATCAAGATTTAAAGGTGATGGAAGATAAATACCAAGGTCGTTGGGATGAGCATATGATGGCAGATTATTGTTGGAGTATTACACGGGAATGTCCTGAAGACATCCATCGGAGAAAATCTAAAAAGAGAAGCTTCTAATCTGTAAAATAATGTGTAATTAGATGTAATTAAATGTTTTGAATTAAATGTTCTTTTGTTCTCTAATAAATTAATTAAATGCTTTTTAATTTATTTACCCTTGCGAAATCGCGAAAACTACACGTAGCACTAAAAAAGCAAGTATCAAGTTTTTATCAGGGTACCGAATGTACTTAAAATCAGTTTTACTTTTAGCGGCACCAAAATCATTGTAGACCTGTGTAATAAGAGTGTCAGAGGAGATATTGGAAAAATTTACCAGAGGATGACGTTGCTGATCTCGCTGTCAGTAACGAGGAAGTGTGAATAATATATGTTTTAATAGTTTTCATTTATTTTTTTTATTTTAGTTCTCTAGAAATAAAATGCAACATATGAGTCGATACATATCAAACTTGCCCAAGTCCACCATGAGACAATTTTGGGAAATTGTGGTTCTTTCTTTTCTTGCTGTCTTTTTCAAGTAGCTTTTGCAAAACTGTAAAAATGTTTACAAAATATATCTTGGAAGCATTTTACGAAAAAAATGGAATGTAGAAATCAAGCACGTTTGAAAAATACCATACGGCTTAGTTTCGACGCAAAATTTCTTAAAGTAGTCTTAGGCGGGTTTGACATATGTATATCGAATCACATGTCACAATCTGCGGTAGAAGACCACAATATGATTTACTGGAATGGAATTAAGCAATTTTGATTTACACTTATGGTGGGACCTAATCACCTTTAAGTAATAGTTAATATTAAATGTGTTTTTTTAATCTTACCGGCATTAATTAGTCACATTGCTTTAGTTTAAACTATTTATTTATTCGGTCAGTGCGTATTGTACCAATAATATGGAAAAATTTCGTCTGTAGACTTATACAGTTTTGATACGTCGGTACATATCATATACATATAACGCTGTCAAAAAATCAAAAAGAAAATTCTTCTGGTTTCTCCAAATAGTTTCTACACTTAGTTAAAACCAGCTAGAAAAGCCACCTGGTTTTTACCAACTAGAGAATTGGCATCGTTAACTAGCTGGAAAACAAGTTGACAAAACCAGGTCGCTAGTTTCAGTTGGGATAGTTTGCTGAAACTTGATTGATATTGATAAACGTGAATAAATTTGTTTCCTCTTGAATTTTTCAAATAAATAGGCTTTTATAGAAGGCAGTTTAATATAATATAAATTCATGTAAATGCGTAAAAGCCTCATATCCTCGTAAACCTCGTAAAATTTCTTAAATTTGTACGGAAAACCGGCTTATTTACGAGGTTTACACAGCTACGAGGCATTTACGCGTTTATACGAATACCCTGAATGTTTCCAAATAATTCAATAGGAAAAAAAAACGTTTATCGAAACCAACAATTTAAACCGACTTTTTGAATTAATACGATGAATAAAAAACTACAAACTGGTAGATACCTACCCAGTCGGAAAAGTAGTAATGCATTACATACATACGTGACAAATAAATTAATGTATTTCTTATGCGTTCTCGATAATATTACTGCTAATTACGTAATCAGCATTCTAATGTATTCAAAAGGTTACAGAAAATTCATATTAAAACACATTCATTTCTCGATACTAGGTAATGCAAAATTGAATGCCCCACTTTTCTTAGGACATCGCCCTGGGGAAAAAATGCATTTTCGAATGTGAAAAGGGTTGTTTTACTAATTATTTTTTCGATTACTATACATTACATTTTCCCACTGGGTACGTTCTTCATCAGTAAACTCCGCGCTCTCAGCGCTTTAATACTGCTAAAATGCCGTATCCGTGCATAAATAAAAAGAGGACATCCGAATTAGTCTAAAACAGTTGTTTTCATTTACAAAAAAAATAAAAACTTTTTAATATACCAGGCTTTTATAAATGGGCTAAAAATTAGAAAATTATATTTCTCAGTCCCATAAAATTTGTTTTGATAACTTTTGATTTAGAAATTTTAGCAAAGGTTATTATAAATAATTTATGACATTGAAAACTAAAAACGTGGAGCGCATGGAATACAAAGCATTACATTTAATGGACAATAGTCAAACTACATAACATAGACCTAAAATTTCTACAGAGAAAGTACAAATTTTAGATTCATTTTAAGCGGTCGTTATTCATATACCCACATACATACATATGTATATTACACTTCATATCAATTCAGGTCTATTAACATGCGCCCCACGCTTTTCATTTTCAATCTCATAAATTATTTATAATGACTTTTGCTAAAATTTCAAAATCAAAAGTTATCAAAACAAATTCTATGGGACTGAGAAATATAATTTTATAATTTTTAGTCCATTTATAAAAGTGTGGTATATTAAAAAGTTTTTTATTTTTATTTTATTTTTTTAATTTGAAATGCCAAAACCGAACCGAAAACCACTAAAAAATAATGGTTCGGTTCGGTTCAAAGTCCTTTCCCAGTTTTGTAATACATACACAACTTTGTCTAAAAATTCAACCGTATGGTAAAACTGCAAACATTTTTAAGTTTAATGGAATCTCTGTAAGTTTTAATTTCGTCCATATAAAAAAATGCTTGAAATATTTTTATATGAAAGAAACTGCATATCACCGCCAGCAGAAACAAAATTTAAAAATCGGTGCGAATTTTAAGATATGTTATTCAAACTGGCACTTATCACATTACGTTGGTTTTTTTAGTTCTAATTAAAAAGTTTGAAACTATTTATAATGAAATCAAGTTTGTATATTTTTTCTAATTTGGATCCAAAGTTTAAAATTTGGACTTATATGGTTGTTGTCAAATAACGAGCTATACTTTAATTAAAACAACTAAGAGAGTCTAAGTTCGGGCGGAGCCGAACATTAAATACCCGGCGCAAGTATTAACTATATGTTTTTCCCCTTTCCGAAAGCTACCACTAGATGGTAAGCCGGGGTGCATCAATTTTGAGTAAATTAGCGTCCTTAAATTTCGAATTATTGAAGTTTCAAGCATTTCTGAAATTTACCGTTATATAAAAAGCGGCCGTAATTTTAGTCCGATTTCAATAATTCTCAACGTTTTGCTTTTATTTGGCAAGCACAATAAAAATACCGAGTTTGGTGCAAATTGGTAGAACGGTTACCGATATACATATATGTGATCATAAGTGGGCGGTGCCACGCCCATTTTCCAAAATTTTACAATATTCTTATTTTTCGTCTAAAAATTGTTGTAAATATCAATTTCGAGTGCATAATCTTCAGTAGTTACTAAAATATCGCAGTTTTCGTATTTCCGAAAATTACCGTTATATGGGATGTGGGCGTGGTTATTGTGCGATTTTTAAAATTTTCAGCCATTTAGTATGCTGTATAAAGGCCAACAACTGTGCAAAGTTTGGAAGAAATCTGTGCAGCGGTTACCAAGATATACACATGTAACCATAAGTGGGCGTGGCTACGCCCATCTTCCAAAAATTTATAATATTCATATTTTTCGTCTGAAAATTTTTACGAATATCAATTTTGAGTGAATTATCTTCAGTAGTTACTAAAATATCCCAGTTTTCGTATTTCTGGAAATTACCGTTATATTGGAAGTGGGCGTGGTTACTGTCCGATTTCGCCCATTTTCCATAACAGAAACCTACATACCAAATTTCGTTGAGATATCTCAATTTTTGCTCGAGTTATCGTGTACACGAACGGACGGACAGACGGACAGACGGACAGACGGACGGACAGACAGACATGGCTTAATCGATTTCTCTATTCATTCTGAGCATATATGTATACATTTGTCTGTATCTATCTCGATTCGTTTTGGCTGTTACAAACAACCGTTATGTGAACAAAATTAATATAGCCTTGTGCACAAGTGCGCTCGGGTATAAAAAAGATAATGATGCTTATAATCAAAATTATTCAGCTATCTATAATTAAAATATGTGCAGGTAAAATAAATACAGAAGTTCGCGTTTACATTAGATACTTTCATACAAAAACATTAGACTATAATACTTTCATACAAAGAGCAAGTCAGTTGGCCTCGTTTTTTGCAGACGTCTCGCAGTAGTTGCTTCTCGAGTTAACGTTTTGTGTATTTTGTCGTTAGTGTGCAGCAGCAGTCTATCGTTATGTTTTTGACTTATTTTTAGGATTTCCTCCTTCACTGTTGGAATAAATATTCAGCTCACGGTGTAGGTCGTCGTTTCGGGTGTATATATAAGCGTTACTTATAGATCGTCGAATTTTAGATTGAAGTCGTTGAATAATCATTATATTTGTATTTTTGGATGTAACCCATATTTAAGCTCCGTACGTCCAAATTGGTTTTATAATTGCTTTGTATAGTAGTAATTTGTTGTCCATGGTGAGGTTTGATTTCTTGTTTAGAAGCCAATTTAGCTTAGAACGGTCTTTTGTTCGTTAATCTTAATATGCTTAATCTTATTAATAATACATTATATATACTGTACATTGTATATAATGTAATAATCAGAGTTTCGTCGAGTATTGTTTGTAATTTATTGATAGCTATAGTTATATCACTGTGACCGTAGAGTAGGGCAGTGTCATCAGCAAAGGTGGCAATCATGGATGCATTATCGTTTGGAATAGGTATATCTGCCGTATATAGATTATACAGGATTGGTCCTAATACATTTCCTTGGGGGATGCCAGCTTTTATTCGTCGTAAGGATGAGTAATCATTTTTGCACTTAACGTAGAAGTATCTGTGGTCTATATAACTTTCTATTAGTGGGTAAAAGCTTGGAGGTAAAAGTTTTCGTAGCTTGTAAAGAAGGCCCGCATAACAAACTTTGTTAAAGGCTTATTCGACGTCAAGGAAAATGGCAAGGAAGAACTTTTTTTCCTCCATGTCCGTCAGAATCTTGGATATTAACCTATGGATTTGTTGAGTCGTTGACTTCTGTCTGCGAAATCCGAATTTGTGGTCAGGTATTAAATTTTTTTGAGTAAGAATAGGTTCAAGTTGGTCATGTAGTAACGTGTCGCAAATTTTCGACAGAATGGGCAGCAGGCTTATTGGTCTGTACGATGAAGGCTTTTTTGTGTCCTTGCCAGGCTTGGGGATTGCTATTATTTCGGCCACTTTCCATAGTCTGGGGAAAAAGCGCAATCTGAAAATGCCGTTGATTAAGTTCCGAAGTTAAGTAAGAGCATACGTCGTTAATAGAGAAAACCTTCTCATAGTGGTCTGCTAGTACTGTCGCTTTCTCGTTGTCAGATTTTGCCCAGGATCCACTATCGGTTTGCAGAGCTGGTTGGTGAATGGTTTTGTTTATAAAATTTTTGTATGCTTTCCAAAGGGAATACATAGTTGTTAGGCTTTTTTTGTCATCTGGATGTCGTGTAGATTGCCATTTTTTGCCATCTATTTGCTTTCTTATGGCTGGCGGTAGCAGGAAGTGCTGCTTTTTTCGTAGTTCTTTCGGGGTGGAGTGAAAAGCTGCATTGTTAATTATGTCATTTAAGTATATGATGGCGGATTCGATGTTTTCAGGTGCCTTGAGGGGTATTTGTGTGTCTAGTCCATGTTGGATGTAGTCATGGAATGCACGCCAGTCGGGTTTTCTATTATAAATTTTGGTGTTTACTACATTTATGTCGATTTTATCCAAATAGTGAAGTTGGATCGGTGAATCATCTGCTAGCAATTCAAATCGCGATTTAATCTTAAAGTTCTCCATTCTTAAATTTTTTAGTACACAGAAGTCGATAAGATCGGATGTTTTTCTGACGTCTGTGGGCCAATATGTTGGTTCCCCAGTACTAAGATGTTTTCCATTGATTTTTACGATTGCGTCGAGTAGTTGCCTTCCTTTAGTGGTGGTTATTCTTGAGCCCCAGTTTATGTGCTTGGCATTGAAGTCGCCTGCTGCGATACATTTTTTACCAAGGGTCGTAAAAAAATGTTTATATTGGTCCTTGTTGTTGTTATGTTTTTGGAGGGCTATATACTGCTGACAGCGTGAAAGGTCCACAATTGTCTTCTAACAGCAAGTTTGTCGATTGAATATGGTCCAGCTGGTAGGGATTTAGTTCGGTGTATTTTATTTTGCTTCTTATTATAATGGCTGTACCTCCATGTCCGGTTCCATCTGTGTGGTTCGTGTTAACAATCCTATTTCCGGAAATTGTCACAAATGATTTGTCCGTAAAATGGGTTTCTGATATGAGTGCTACATCGATGTAGTTGTCCGCTAAAAATTGCTTTAACTCCAAAGCATGCTTAGTTAGCCCGTTAGTATTCCATATTATAATTTTTAAGCTATTTTCCATGGTCAAGTTTAGTTACAAGTGGAGTCATGATGTTCATCATGTTTGTCATCTGCTGGATTAGGTGT
Organism: Rhagoletis pomonella; assembly: GCF_013731165.1. Taxonomy (NCBI): domain Eukaryota; kingdom Metazoa; phylum Arthropoda; class Insecta; order Diptera; family Tephritidae; genus Rhagoletis; species Rhagoletis pomonella. Next base: position 97,934 of record NW_023458700.1, read on the forward strand.
TTCATCATATCCTTAAGTTCTATGAGGCTGTGTTTATCGTTTTATTGTACCCGATGGACCATGTTTTGTTCTTTATGGGAGTTGCTACTTGAAGTGATTTTGTAGCAGCAGCTGTTTCAGCGTAGCTTAGGCCAGGTTGTATAGCGCTGCTTGACGTAGGTTCAGCAGGTTTGTTTACTTGCGGACATTGTTCTCTTTTCCTTAAGGATGGGAACCGTTTAATTTTGAGGGCTTTAAATACTCTTGTTGTTCTCTTTTGTTTTAAGCTCTACTGAGAACAGGGGTAAGGGTTTTTTGTCCCCTTTTGTCTTATATTGTGGATATTTTGAACGTGATGACCCTTTTCATGCAGTTCCTATTTAATATCATCTATGTCCGTAGATGGGTGCAAGTGTCTTAGTACTACCTTGAATCCCCTATCTTCTTTTGGTTTAAACGTGACATTTTATTTAGTTTTAAGCCTCAGCATTTTTATGATAGCTGTGCAGTTAGACGGATCATTCGTCTGAATTCTAACTTCGTTATTAGACAGGGTTTTGAGTATAACATTTTTCCCAGTTTCTTTTAGAGCTTCTTTAAGCGCTTTTATTTGCTCTACACCTTGGACATAAATTGGAGGGGGTTTGTTGCTTTTTCGGGGAATATTTGACTCCACCTTATCATTTGCAGGATTTTCTTTTTGTTGGGATTGTACTAACTCACTGTTACTGCACTGACTTTCGTCATCCACTGTAAGTTCGATGCATCGGTTCGACACAGCTGGTTGACTCAACCATTAGGTATGAAGCGTTGCTTGATTGGACACGTTTTGTTTTGATTTGTGTTGCTTATTCACATTCACATTCGTAGCGTCAGGCTTACCTGGAGAGTTGCGCGATCGTTTAGTAGGCTTAGACTTGCTTTTAGTTACACCTCTAGGTGGTTCGCTTGCTTCTGCAAATGCAGGAGCGCAAGTTGAGATCATCGGCGACATGATCGGGTTTGTTGTTGCTGTTGTCGATGTAGTACTTGTAGATGCTGTTGTTGTTCGGGTTGTGTTGGTTGTAGTGGATAAGTATACAGTGTTCATTTCTGCTGAGAGAAACAAGGGAGTAGAGCACGTAGAGCTCCAAGAGTTTGTATCCAGCATACCACTGCTAGTTATTGCGCAAATTGGCTCTAGTGAGAGATGAGTTGACATTCTGTGATTATACATTTCGCTTTTGGCGGAAAAATAGTCGAGAGTGTCGGTGGAGGTTCCTCTCGTTTTCTATCGCTATTGTTGCTCAGCGATGGCTCAAGCAGTGCAGCTGAGGTAAATGCGCCCCTCAGCGAGAGCCGGATTGGTGGTGTAGAGCGCCCCACCGGCGTTACATGCACTGAACCTTTATTGAGTGACGTATAATTATATTTGTTTTTTTCACTTGTTTTGCTTTTCCATTTAAACTTAGTTCTTCATTTTCAAACTCCGCGTTTTAACAAGCGAAGATAGTGGAAAACACTTTGTTTAGTTTACGAGCGTCTATTTCGCTGGCTGAATACGGATGTTCACTAATAACAACTTAGCTAGTCTTGGTCAGGCACGGAGCACAGTAAAACCACGTCCGCGCACGTTTGCAGCTGACAGCTAAATTCTATTCAGATGAAAATTTGAGGAATTTTCATAATTTTTGCACAAAGCTTTAAACTTGGAGTTATTCGGTTTTTGTTAGAAGATGAACTTTACTTAAAAAAAAATAAGCAGTAAGTAAACAAAAAAAAAAAACAAAAAGCTATAATTGTTAAAATGCCGTGTCACTGTTTATTTATCCACCACTATAAATGTGGATATCTGAATTTTGTCTTAGTAACAAAGCCTTTTATTTTTATATAAGTACATAGATTTGCCATATTTTTGTAATATTTGTATCCTTTAGCATTAAACAAATTCAACCGAATCGAACCAAGGGCCAGCAATACTCATGAATCGGTTCTTGAACCAGTATAAGCATTTTCTAAGCCCTGGTTTATTCAAATTAAAATAAATAAAACAAAAATAAAAAACTTTTTAATATACCACGCTTTTATTAATAAAAATTAGAAAATAATATTTCTCAGTCCCATAGAATTTGTTTTGATAACTTTTGATTTTGAAATTTTAGCAAAAGTCATTGGGTAGGTACAGAAAGCACAGCGATTGAGCGCAACCGTTGCTAAAAAATCAGTGATCGTTATGCGTCTTCTGAACGGCTTGATACATTAGCTGTCAAATTCAACTCTCAAAGGTACACACCAACATGTTGTCTCAAGTGATCAGAAAAATATTACGATCACCTAACCCGTAACGGTTCAGTTGATCAGAAGTACACTACAACGCGTTCAGAAGTACGGTTGCCAGACGTACCGATTTTATCAGTACAGTACTGATTTTTCAACTCTCCTACTGATTTTATTCATTTCTTCAATCAGTACGCTAATGTCCTGATTTTTCAAAGATTGTACTGATTTGTACTGAATTTTAAATTGTATCCTATTCCTATGGTGTTCTCACCGGTACTCGGCGCTGGATAATTTTTCTCCATGTATTTTTTCTGTAATATTATTCTACACAAAAAAATACTGTTTTTGTTATTTTATGGCCTTATAACAATTATATTCAACAATTTTTATTGAGCTCAAGGCCGTTTTTAATGAAAAACTTATTGTGGATATAACTTTTGTGGACGATAATTTAAAAGTCGGACTTAGCACAGTGCGTAGGCAACTGGCTGAGTCAGTGGAATCGTCGGTTCGAATCCTACTGAAAGAAGTCTGATGAGGAAATGTGGTGATTTCCGAAATAGCTATCGCTTCTGCAATTTTTTCAAACTATTGTTGCTTTTCCACAATAAGTTTTTCATTAAAAACGGCCTCGAGCTCAATGAAAATTGTTGAATATAATTGTTATAAGGCCATAAAAAAACAAAAACAAATAACTTAAGGACGAGCACACCTAAAAGTTATACATTCTTAAACAAGTAAAGAAAAACCGACTTCAACTCTCATAAAAAAAAATATATATATATATATATCTCATGATCCACTGATCGGATCTTAACCAGCTTAGTATGGTGATCCCATCTGACACACATTTCCGATGCGAAAAGAATTATCGAAATCGGTTGACGTGGTCCAAAGATATGCGGTAACATACATACAAAAAAATAAAAAAAGTATATTCCGACGAACTGATAAGCTCCACCTTTTTTGGAAGTCGGTTAAAAATAGAATTAGTAACAAAAACCAACAAAACCAACAACCACATGATCAAGTGCAAATCGTAGCGGAATAGCTGTGCTTGATTGTGTTGGCTTAGCAAAAATGAAAAAGTTGGAAAAAAGCAACGATAATTTACAAGTCGGACTTAGCACAGTGCAACTGGCTGAGTCAGTGGGATCGTCGATTCGAATCCTACTGAAAGAAGTTTGATGAGGAAATGTGGTGATTTCCGAAATAGCGTAATCTAAAAAGTAAGTAGAAAGAAATTTAATTATAGTTGACATATTTCAGATAATGTTTGATATGAGCAAGAAATTAATACAATAAAAAAAGCAATGATTTTATGGGCATATCGCCGAGTCTATACGTACATACCAGTGGAGGATAATTTATTTAAAAAAGGGGCTTTCGAGGGTTGTTAGTTTTCTCGAAAATAACTTTCAGTTTAATAACATCACAATTGGAATTATTGAATGGCTTTTGCCTACAACTTACAATTCTTTGTTCTCAAATTGACATTGTAAATGAGTTTTGCATACAATACATCTCGATGTCTTTGATATTCTTTATAAGCGAATTCTTAGCCTTTCAAAGTTTTTGCGCAGTTGAAAAAAGTAATTTAAGCCATGAGAAAATATAAACGAAGTATTTAAATAGTGGTACATTTCCACAGTTTGAAAAAAATATGCAATTTAATTTTTCAATAGCACACTCAAACGAAGCAACAGAGAGGATCTTAAGTATAAAGTTTGCTTCCTGGTGCAAATAGAGAAACTGACTTCTAATTAAAATTTTTGAAAGTTAACTTCTAATTAAAAGTAATTTTAAAATAAAACGTAAATGATTCTTTGACTTTAAACACTGAGGTGGAAATGATTTCATTATTGCTATTCAAAAACTACTTTTTGAGCAAAAACAAAACCAACTTAAAGTCTCATATAAAAATTTAGGACTAGCGTGAATTTCTTCATGATCAAATGATTGAAGCTAAACCAAATTAGTATGGGACCACCCTTGAGGTACCATCTTTGCGATGAAATCGAAATAGGTTACATGATCCAAAGTTCCATAGTTACATAAAAAAAAAATATTCCGACGAATTGATAACCTGCTCCTTTTTTATGTCAAAATGAATAAAATTTTTTTTATGAACTGCATTTTTTATATACCCAAATATTATTAAAAATAAGTCCTCTGGCGTTTTAAAGTATTTTCTGTTACTTACATTCATAAGTTTGTTTTGAATAAAATTTTACTGAAAAGTACTGATTTTTATAGCATGAAAAAGTCTGAAGTACTGATTTCGCGCAAGAAAAATCTGGCAACCCTATTCAGAATGCGCAATCGTAACAGTTACTGAGCTGTTGCGCCTTCTGAACGTGCCCATTACAAATAATTTATGAGATTGAAAACGAAAAACGTGGATCGCATGCAATACAAAGCATTAGATTTAATTGAAAATAGTTAAACTACATAACATAGACCTAAAAGTTCTACAGAGAAAGTACAAATTTTAGATCCATTTTAAGCGGTTGTTATTCATACATGTACATACATGTACATATATATTACCCTTCATATCAATTCAGGTCTATTACATGCCCCCCACGCTTTTCATTTTCAATCTCATAAATTGTTTATAATGACTTTTGGTAAAATTTCAAAATCAATAGTTATCAAAAGAAATTCTATGGGACTGAGAAATATTACACCGTGTGGCACAAACCCAAAATTTTTAAAACACACGAAAAAATTAATATATTTACAAAACTACGAGCCAAATATAGTATAACTACGGTTTTAATTTTTCTCTCTGACATCAGGATTTTTTTTAAAGGATTTTGAAATTTCCAGGATATGGTTGAATAAAAAAATTATTTAGAAGATTTGGTGCATTATCGAGTAACAGTTAAAAGGAAAAATTCTGTAGAAATTTAAATTTTAGTTGCACCACGACGAATACATTTTCAAAATGTCCTTTTAAAATATTATCCTTGGAAATTTCCAATACTTATTTTTGAAAAAAAATAAATGTCAAGGACTAATATGTAGACTATCACATCCTCGTCCTTCTAACTTTATTAGTTTTAGATAAAAAAAATTTACACTTCTCTTTATAAGATATTGATAGTTATAATATACATAAATGAAGATACTAGAATCATTGCACTGTGCAACACTCCGCTGGGTATTGGACCACACCAATTTTTTTTAAGAGATTGAGCCATAGGTAAAAAAGTAATTTCTCCGTTTTTTTTTATCTAATTTTTAAAAAGTTAGTATCGTTGTAAACGTGATTAGACCCCTCTATTCTCTTCTGTTATGCATATTTGTAAACTTTGTATTTAAAAATTTGAGAACAAACTTTTAAAAGGAAAAAATACTTTTTTTTATAAAAAAAAATATTTTAAACAAACAAATTACTAACTTATTTTTAAAAAATTTATATCGTTGTTAACCCAATCAAATCTTCTTTGTTCTGATATGCGTATTTGTATACTGCGTATCAAAAATGTGAGAAAAAGCACTTAAAAGGAAAAAAATAATTTTTTTATAAAAAAAAAAATAACAAAGAAATTACTAACCGATTTTGGTATCGTTCTAAAGGTGATTGAACAACCTTTCTTCTGGTGTGTATGAAAATTTGAGAAAAAACACTTGAAAGCAAAAAATACCTTTTTTTTATAAACTATACCGATTTTTAAAAAATTGGTATCGTTGTAAAGGCTACCAGAAAACTTATACTTTCTTAAACCCAAAAATTACGTTTTATATACACAAATAAAAAATATAATAAGAAATATTTTTTCCCTCTGTATAAACTCCTGCCCCCTAGAAGAAAGGGGGGAACCCTGTATACAAAACAATTAAAGTATTTAAACAGTAGGTATATCATACGGTCAGTTTGTGCTTTTAGAGCAGTGATTCCCAAAGTGGTTCAGGTGGACCCACAGGGGTCCACGTTAGATTCGACGGGGTCTACGTTGGCGTGAAAAAAATATGGGGGTTATAAGTGGGGGTCCACGAAAATTTATCTACTTTCGATAGTAAAGAAACAAAATGGTTGCTTGATAGTCTCTTTATTTAACATTAATTTTTATAGTGCTTTTGACGCACTGCTACACTTACCGTCGCTGTGTCTTCATACGTGGGGAAGCCTTTAATTCCACCTGCAGAATAAAAAGAAACAGATGTTGGCATAACACCGAGTGAGGCGAGGAGAAAATTGCTGGCGACAGAGATTTGAGCACTTGTGTCTGTCGATGCTACGGGATAGTACGCCCACCATTACCTTTCGTGAAGAGATTCTATAATGTTGAGTTTCCTGAGGCTGAATTCTGGTTTAATTCCAGTACTGAGCCCGGACTCACACATTGTGGAATCTTCAGTGATGGCTCTAAAACTGACTCTGGGTCAGGATCTGGAGTCTTTTTCGACGTTAATGGGGATAAGCTTCCGTCTTTCAGGTTGAGGTTTTTGCAATCATCAAAGCCTTGGACTACGTGTTATAAAATAGGTGGATGAATTTACGTGTCTGCAATGACAGCTAAGCTGCACTTAAGGCATTGGCCAGCCCTCTATTTAAGTACTTCCAAACTAGTTCGGCAATGCAAATATCGACTAAATTATGTTGGTAAAAATAACGAGCTTGCTTTACTCTGGGTGCCATGTCACTCGGGAGTGCCTGGTAATTAGACATCGGATCATTTGGCCACATTGGTTTAGACCAGGCATTCCTCGATCAGAACCAGTTCCAGCACTCCCCTTTGTGGCCATCGAGGCCACCATCAGAAACTGGGTGAATACTTCGCTCATCAACGACTGAGAGGCATCGAGGGTATGCAGGTGGGCAAAACTCATGTTCACGGTTGCCACTTACTAATTTTTTTGTGCACCGAAACGTGTACCAAAACACAAAAAATTTACCAAAATAGGTTTAAGCTAAATATTTAATTATTCAAATATTTTAAAAATCCACACTGTCCATACATATACATTAGGGTGATTCAAAATTTGAGCTTTTTTGAATTTCGACTGGGAACGTTCAGATTCTTGAAAATAATAGGGGATAAGTTCTTTCTAAAATTTCAGCTTATTTGAACAAGATTTCGAGGTAGCTCAACGCTGTTGTTTGTTTTCCGGAAACTGCAGATTTTAAATGCATCTTTATAAAAAAATAGGTATATTTTCATCACATCTTGTCGGATTTCGTTGAAAATTCGTAGGTAGGTTCCCAAATATCAGTTTATTAGAACACAGTTTATATTAGTTTGATAAATTAGTTTTAAAAGCATATATTAATTAGTTAGTAACTAAGTTTTCCCTTATAAAAAATGAATATTTGCAATAATTTTTTTGTTCCTTAACGAGTGAGCATATGCTTAATACATTTAAGATCACATTATAATTCATACCAATAGTGGACCTCATCATTAAATATTACTAATCATCAAATAAAAAAAATCACCAGATAAACATCACTCATACGCCATGTTGAATCCAAGTGTTTTCCTAGTCATTGCAAATATTAATAGTATAATAACAATATTTTGGCGCATGCACCTTTGCCAAGTGTTTGGCTGAGCTTCTCCTTCAATTTGTGGTGAAGGTCTTGATGTTGTGACAAAAAAGGCACGGACCTACAGCTTTACGCCGCCTCCGAACAGAAATGGCTTTTGTGAGAAGCTTTTTTAAGGCAGAAATACACACGGAGGCAGTGTTGGGAGTTAATCAATTAATTTGTATATCATATCACCAGGGAACGGATTTTATGGAAATTGCCTTTTTTTCTGCTAAAGAGATAGAGTATATTCGATTAAGAATGTCCACGATTTAGCTTTCTCTGATTCCATATATACACATTTGATGTTGCCTTTTTTTGCCTTTTTTAAGATATTTGCCTTTTTTTGCCTTTTCTACCTTTAAAAAAGTGATTATAGCATTTACAATGTTTTTTTTTTAAGATTAAAAAATATACACATGCCCAAGCGGCTTATAGAAGCGCAGGGACCTCTTGCCAAACTGGTGTTGGAAAAATTCAAAGCCGTTTTCTCAGCTAACGTAGGCTTAGAGACAATAAGGGGTGTGGATAAAATTGTAAAGGGCGCGGAAAACGCCCTTAATCGTGATAATATGAACGTTTCAAACGTTCCATATTTAAATTGGGCTCCACTTTTATCAACTTACGTCGAGCGCACATTTAGTACATTCAAGGCTTTTCTTCGCAAAAATCTAATGAAAATGCTGCCAGAAAACTTCAAAATGCATCTTGTGGTTTAATGTTACTACAACTATACAGATTAAAGTTTTATGAGTTAGAAACTCGAGAGGATAAAATAGTCAAAGATTCAAAGTACAAATTTTTCATATAATGAAACTAGTTCATAGTTTTTCTCTTTTTACTTGTAATATAAACATTTCTAAAAAAAATATATTCTTTGATTGTTCTTCGTATTTTCTGTATTTTTTTAGTGCCTTATTTTGCTTTTTTTGCAATACCTTTTTTTGCCTTTTCCTGCCTTTTTCGCTATTTTTTTTGCCTTTTTTTGCCTTTTTTACAATACCTAGTGCCTTTTCCTGCCTTTTTCGCTATTTTATTTTGCCTTTTCCAGCCTATTTCGTTACTTTATTTTGCCTTTTTTATAGGTTTTTAGGTCCTAAAAATCCGTTCCCTGCATATCACTAATACCCAAAGAGCAGACAATGATTTCGATGCATTTTTCAAGCGCTTGTGTTTATTTCAGATATAATAATGACATAAAAGTATTACACACGGTGCAAGCGTTTAATAACATCTTTTTTTCTAGCACTTGGAATAGTTTCTCGGTGCTTCCGAACTGTCAAAACAAGGCTTGTTTTTGCTCCTCACTTTTGGCATGCATGTTGTTGAAGCTTTGAGCGAGCGCCACTCCACGCTCTGCGGTGTCGTTTACAACTTTTAAATTCCTTATATTTTTATTTAATATAATTCGCATTTGTTGGCCAGTTTTCAGCATTATATTTCAGGAAAGTAAAAAAAAGTTATATATTTTTTAGACACTTTATATTAAAAACTCCAACAAACTTACGTCCGGTTTCCAATTCGCTCTATCACTAAATTGTTATTTTTAGCACAAACAAGAGTTCCCTATATCTGTTGTACTGTAAAACTTCATAATCTTATTAGTTTAGCAACACAATTAAAAACTTTTGGACCGGTGAAAAATTTTGCAGCGGTGGCAAATATAATTTCACAGATAAAATCACTTTTAAGGAATTTAAAAGTTGAAACGATACCGCAGAGCGTGGAGTGGCACTCGTTCAAAGCTTCAAAAACATGCATGCCAAAAGTGAGGAGCAAAAACAAGAATTGTTTTTGACAGTTCGGAAGCCCCGAGAAACTATTCAAAGATGTTATTAAACGCTTGCACCGTGTGTAATAGTTTTATGTCATTATTATGTCTGAAATAAACACAAGGGCTTGAAAAATTCATCGAAATCATTGTTTGCTCTTTGGGTATTAGTTGTATGATAGAAAAATTAATTGATTAACTCCCAACACTGCCTCCGTGTGTATTTCTGCCTTAAAAAAGCTTCTCACAAAAGCCATTTCTGTGCGGAGGCGGCGTAAAGCTGTAGGTCCGTGCCTTTTTTGTCACACCACACATTGAAGGAGAAGCTCAGCCAAATACTTGGCAAAGGTGCATGCGCCAAAATATTGTTATTATACTATTAATATTTGCAATGACTAGGAAAACACTTAGATTCAACATGGCGTATTAGTGATGTTCATCTGGTTATTTTTTTTATTTGATGATTAGTAATATTTAATGATGAGGTACACTATTGGTATGAATTATAATGTGATCTTAGATGTATTAAGCATTCACAGGGAGTCAGTCTCGAGTTATGTAGACTCTAGACCTGTGAATGCCATTCTAGGCATACCGCCACCGGACATAGACGAGACGGAGCTTCATCTGCCTCGGGAGACACGAACGACAATAGCCCAACTCCGCTCTGGCTACTGCAGCAGGTTAAACTCCTACCTGAGTAGATTGAATGAGGATGTGCCAAATGAGTGTTCGGCATGCTGAGAGACCCCACATGACTCGAAACATCTCTTCGCATGCCCGGAAAACCCGACAACCCTAACGGCTTTGTCCTTGTGGACCGACACGCTGCACGCTTCCTAGGGCTGCCGTTAGTGGAACTTGACGACAACGACTGAGATACCAACCGATCTGGGCGGGGTTGTTGTAGCCGCTACAACAACAACAACAACTTTAAGTTGAACCCTGAATGCTTCGCCTCTTGTGATAGAAATTACGGAGGTTGATTCCTTAGTCAGTTTAAAGTCTCCCTGCAATCAAGAGGCAATGTTGTCTTCATTGTAGCCCACCACGATGATGAGTTGCTTATACTTTTTATATACTTTATTGCTTTTCCAGGATCTCATGCCTAACGCTTCTTTGTTCTGATATTATAGTCCTGGATTCAACATGCTTATGTTCCATGTAGTTATTACATTGGGAATATCTGCATGGCATGTCATGGCCTTGGATTTTGCTTCAATGTCAAGAAACCCAAGGACTATTTGCTTTCAATTACCTGAGTTAGACAATGTGTTGCCGTAATAGCAGATTTCCCTGATTGATATATATTGGCCTTCACACAAAGGCTTGAACTCTTTAAGTAGGTATATGATGTAAGTAATAATTTTCTCATTTTGTCAGATTAAAAAATGTACCAATTCTTAAAGTTAAGTACCTGTGTACCAAACTGGAAAATATGTACCAAAAAATATGTAGAAAGGTCCATCTCGTTTTTTGTTCTCACTGAGCAGACCGGAGCGATATAAATGAAAATGTTGTCATGAACACAAATAAACTATCTTACAAATACGCCTCATGTAAATAAACGAGTAAGCCGAACATGTGAGGAGTTTATGGTGAAGATAATGTAAATAACGCTAGCGCTCGGAGTGCTCTTAAAAAATATAACTCCTCAGAACGAGAGAGTACGTTAATCACTTTACGAGCTCTGTTTCTAAAACATGTAATCCCATTATTTTAAGAAATAGAACACCACAAGAAAATATTTTGTTCTTATTTTTGCCACTCCGAATTTAGTTTTGGAACTCCCCCGCAAGGAAAATTAGAATCGTTGGATATAATCGTCACATTTTTTGACGAGCTTTGGGAATATGTTAGAAATGTTGCAGCAGGGGGTCCACCGAAACCAGTAAAGTTTTGAAAGGGGTCTACGAGAAAAAGAAGTTTGGGAACCACTGTTTTAGAGCGCATACATGGTTACATATCAATATCTTATAAAGAGAAGTGTAAATTTTTTTTATCTAAAACTAATGAAGTTAGAAAGACGAAATTTGAGGATGTGGTAGATAACATATGACATATTTTTTTCAAAAACAAATATTGGAAATTTCCAAGGATATTCAAGGATAAAGTTTTAAAAGGACATTTTCAATACTTATTCGTCCTGGTGCACCCAAAAATTATAATTTTTTTATATTCTACAGAATTTGTCCATTTAATTGATACCCATATTGTTATTCTACAATGCAACGCATCTTTTGAATAATTCTTTTGTTCAATCATATTCTAGAAATTCCAAAGCCCTGTTATGTTGCTGGCTGTTAGGATAAGATACTGTGGCATACAGGCATGCTAGCAAGCCCAGGCTAATCTCGTCGGTGGGTAGGGTTTTTCTCCACAGATCTTACCGTCAGCATACATAAGCAAATAAATTCATGCCTGTGTAAGTGAACATAAGAAGAATTAGGGATGTGGTTTAAGCTAAGTGAAAAGACGAAGAGAAAGTAGAAGAACCGTCCTGTCAGGGCGGAGTCAGCCCTCCCCATCTACCTAACTGCGAAGTAGCCATGGACTTCACCTCGACTCCATACCTTCGTGAAGCCCCCATAGCCTGACTTTTGTCCGTCTGGTCTAGTGTCCTGTCATGTCCCAGTTAGTTTCCCATTGTCTTTCCCTGTACCCACTTCCCCTCTTATGGCACTAGTGCAACACACACACCAAGCTGAAAAAAATGAGACTTAGCCGCTCATTATCTCCAAATAACTTAACACGAAATGTTCACTGCATGCTTCCTAATGCACAATATTTATTTAACAATCGTTTTTGCACCTCATAATCTACCTATTCCATTAAGCGATCATAAATGCAATAAAAAAAACGGTATTTCAAGAATAAGGTATCTTAATTTACTAGTAATATAATAATAAAAAAAGATATAAACCAAGTGGATTCAAAAGTATTATTAAGGATGCTATCTTAATGGTATTGCCTCTACTGTGCTTAATCTACCAAAACAACCCAAGTATGTACTCAGAAGCATATATTGGCGTGCAGTACATAAACGTATGTATAAATGTCTATATTTACGTATATGATGCAATAAAAATAATAAGCAAAATTGGAATTACAACTCGCCACACTCTCCTCTGATGAAGGCGCCAGCATCCGTAGGAAAGGTCGCTGAAAAATTGTAAAAAAAACGAGTTTGTCAACTCACCATACATACATTCACATCATATTCCAATGCACAGCCTCAATGAAATGAGGACATTGCCTGCTTTGCATTTGGACATACTACTGCCTACCCTAGCTGCTGATAATTCGAAATATATATATGTATCCGCGGAATTAAGTGTTTTTTTTTCAAGAATTCGGCAATCGCGGCTTATATAATAAATAAAAATAAATAATAAATTGCAGGACGAGAGGTAAAATTGGCGGAAATTGAATTACATAAAAAAAAACGTCCCCGACTCAGCGTGGTAAGCCAACAAAATCGATACAAAAAAACCAAACCTCAAAATGTAGTTGCCACTAACGTCTACTTTTATGCGAAAGCTTATAAAAAAAACAAAATAGTAACTATTCCAAACTTATAAATACCTACATATGAAAAAGAAATTCAAGGTAATAAAGAAATCCATCTACTTAATATTATTACAAACTCATTGAATTTCATGCAAAAATAGTAAAGAAAAATCCCTAAATCAACTAAAACAAAGCAAATAAATCAAAAACAAAAAAACTCAGAAGCAAGCAAAAGAAAATTCTCTCCCGGTAGAAGAAACTTTAGACTATATATATATATGTAGTTAACGCAAAAAAAAACCCAAAAGTAGCAAAAATAAAAAAAAACAAAGAAAAGCAGAGAGCCCGCGAGCGCAGCGCGATCTATGCCAAAAACGTTTGGAAGCTCTCGTTTGGTATTTTCCAACGCTCCAGTTGCGGGTCACTATGTATATCTGCGTGGGTGTATCTCCGTTCCCGTCTCTCTTATGTATGTCGCCTTCCTTGTATTTCCCCTTTGTACATATGTGCGTTCTTGACTCCTCTCTCTTTATTTATTGCATCGTCTTTTTGTAAAAAAATGTAACAGCAGTATTATGTACTCCGGTCGTTGACCTAGTTTTCGCTTTCGTACATAGGCGCTGGCGATTTATTGAAACCTATGCGCGCTGCTGGGTTCATTTAGGATAAAGCGCTCCAACTCCAAAATGCAAAGTTTTGAGGTCCCAATATTGCCCCTGCCTGGCGAGAACCTGCGAATTTATTTTTTTGATGCTTTACTATATGCCACATTTAAATTTTTCGTTCATTATTAGCATTTTCTTTTGTTATCATTTATGTTTAATTATTTTCCATTCATTTCGAGTGTATTTTCATACATACATCCCTAACCAAATCCATAAGTA